>NC_135497.1:201211242-201347256 GCF_052857255.1 Amblyomma americanum | reverse complement strand
TTCTGTTCGTTGCCGTAAGGCTGTGAAGCGGTGCTCTGAAGAGACAAGTGGCCGGTCGTCTTAGTGGCACCATGTACTCGACCACTGTGCGTCAATACACACACGGCTGGATCATTATTCTTGAGAGAGGAGTGCCGTTTCAAGCGCGTCTTCTGGGTTCTAAGGCTTAGCAAAACCTGATGCGGAAACGTCTGATAATCAAACATCCGCCCATATCGCGAATAATAGCAATGCGTGCTACAAATCGTGACTGTCCTACTTATCAATTCCATGCATTCTTATCTAACCCATATATTAGGAAGGCTGAAGCAGTTATAGCGGCGGTCTAGTGGATAGCGCTCCTAGTTCCTTCCCAGCCTACGAGATAGCAGTTCGATTGCCCACCGCGGGCAGGCAATTTTTTTCGTCTTTAATCTGTTGCTCTCTGAGCATGAATGGTTGCGCCTCTACGATGATCTCCCTAGACGAACAGTTGAGCTCTAGGGATGATTCGTAGCTAGACTAGCGGTTAACTACTTTGCATTTAGTCTCGAGGACTAATGGGTCTAGCAACAGAGGTCGCCTCCCAAAAGACCAAATTTTGATCCAAAAAGACGAAAAAACGTTAAGAGTGCAAGCTGCACGCTCGTCTCATGCATTACTAGCTTCACGCGGCGTGCGGCATAAATGCGTGTTTCGTGAGCTATCAAGTTCGCTGAACTAATGTGCTGCTTCCTTGTTTTTTTTGTGCAAGTCCGTGCAAACGTTTCAAACTGTCATATATATATATATATATATATATATATATATATATATATATATATATATATATATATATATATATATATATATATATATATATATATATATATATATAGCGCCAGCTACACGCAGGCATTATTCGTGGGCGACACGTTTCCCTAACCCGTGGCGCAGACTCGCAGCCACGGCAGGTCCGGACGAAATAGGCAACGGCAGGGCGCGCTAGGAAATAGTTTATTATCCTAACGCGAGGCAAAGCGCACTGAGGAAGAATGTTCTATCCATAAAATAGATGTTCAATAGCTCACCAAGTCGTTGACGTCGACCGGCGTTGGGATCGGGGGCCGGCGGGCAGCGAAGGCTTTCCTCGGGGGCAGTCAAGTGGGGGCCAGCAGCGAGAGAGCGTTCCCCGCCGCGAGCTCCTCCTTTTATCCCCTCGGGCATTGCCTCTCTAGGAGCGCATCGTTGCTGACAGGCGCAGGCATGCTACCCTCTCGAAGTAGGCAGCGTGCTGCCGTGACGTCACGTCAGTGTTGGGAACGGGAATGAGCAGAGACGCAGGCGTGCCTTCTCTCCACATTCCCGGTGGCCAGCCCGCTCGTGGAAGTCACGATCGCCGCATAGGGGACGAGGAGGGATACCACTGTATCCCACAATATATAGCAGGCAAGGCAAAGGCAATGAGGGCTCGTTCGACAAACATATGAAGGAAGCCAACAGCCACCGAAACCAAGGTGCATAGGGGAATGTTTTTTTTTTTAGTTTGTATTGCTGATCAATGGGAGAATAATACTTTGATTAATCTGCCGCTTCAAGATGGTTCGGTTTATGGGTGTTTAACGTCCCAAAGCGACTCAGGCTATGATAGACGCCGTAGTGAAGGGCTCCGGAAATTTCGACCACCTGGGGTTCTTTAACGTGCACTGACATCGCACAGTACACAGGCCTCTAGAAATTCGCCTCCATCGAAATTCGACCGGCGCGGCCGGGATCGAACCCGCGTCTTTCGGGCCAGCAGCCGAGCGCCATAACCACTCAGCCACCGCGGCGGCTCTGTCGCTTAAGGAAAATTGCCCATGGCCCAACAGAAAAAACAACCGTGCCGCCGGTGGGATCCGAACCCACGACCTCCGAATATCGCGTCCGGTGCTCTACCAACTGAGCTACGGCGACGGCTGTCCAATCTGCTGCTCTCGTGGGTATTTATGTTTTGCGTGTAAACGAATCTTGAGAGTGTTCACCAGCGCCGCCCCCGTCATAGCGGTGTACGTAGCACGTCCTGTCGTGGGTTCGGATCCCACGGGCGGCATGGTTGTTTTTTCTGCGGCTCCATAGGCAATGTTCTTTAGGCGACAGATTAATCGAAGTATTATTCTCCCATGGGGGGGGGGGGGGGGGAATCAGTATTTGGCACCTATGCACCTCGGTTTCGTTGGCTGCCTTCACACACACACACACACACACACACACACACACACACACACACACACACACACACACACACACACACACACACACACACACACACACACACACACACACACACACACACACACACACACACACACACACACACACACACACACACACACACACACACACACACACACACACACACACACACACACACACACACACACACACACACACACACACACACACACACACACACACACACACACACACACACACACACACACACACACACACACACACACACACACACACACACACACACACACACACACACACACACACACACACACACACACACACACACACACACACACACACACACACACACACACACACACACACACACACACACACACACACACACACACACACACACACACACACACACACACACACACACACACACACACACACACACACACACACACACACACACACACACACACACACACACACACACACACACACACACACACACACACACACACACACACACACACACACACACACACACACACACACACACACACACACACACACACACACACACACACACACACACACACACACACACACACACACACACACACACACACACACACACACACACACACACACACACACACACACACACACACACACACACACACACACACACACACACACACACACACACACACACACACACACACACACACACACACACACACACACACACACACACACACACACACACACACACACACACACACACACACACACACACACACACACACACACACACACACACACACACACACACACACACACACACACACACACACACACACACACACACACACACACACATATATATATATATATATATATATATATATATATTTGCGCTTCTCTCCATTCGCGCGAAAGCTTTAGAGGTCCCGGAACAGAAGCCATTTCCTTTTACAGATGCCGTAAGAAACAATTTGCGCAAAGGTGGTGTAAGACCGACGTCTCCTCTAGCGCGAAATACGACGCCACATTGTCGGGCGTTCAAATTCTTAAGTGGGAACGACAGGGAGAAAGAAAAAAAACTGGGCACACGCAAGGTATGACAAAATGCCGTGAGGGGAAATCTAGCAAAGCATTCTGATCAAGAAGCTCAAAAAGACAGCGCTGGCGAAATCAGTCTCGCCAGCCAAGAAGCCACCCCGAAAGGGCCACGCTGACATACGTATATTTGTGTGGGCAGAGAATAAAGAAAGAAAAAATAATGTTGCTCAGCCCGCACGGCCCACACTGACAGTGTAAACAGTTTCGTAGCGCAAACGAGGCTCTGCACTCCGCGAGATCGCACGAATTATACGCATAATTTACCTTGAAGCAGCTTGCCTTTCATCCAGTCTCAAAGGGGGATTGGCGACCTCATAAAGCCGAAGCCAACTTATGAAACTCAGGTTAAACGGTAGCAAAACAACGAGAATAGAAAACCTGGGATGAGCATGTGAGAATTGGAGGTCGTCAATCGTTTTGAGAGACTGAAGAAAATCCTGTATTGGTAATACACCTAATCAACCATACCGGATGCAGTCAGAGAAGGAAGTTCCTTTGCGACATGGTGTGCCGCTAGGGCGTTTACTTGGACACAGACGCGAATAAACTGGCAGTTATGAAGCTGCATTGTTTCTCGACTGCGTTTCCAGACGTTTATTGTTTCAGTTGAAATCTAAAGTCTGACGAAAACTCGTCTGGTCGGGTAGAAGATTCATGACTGAAGAAAGAAGAAAAAAGGAACGCCGACCAAATTGTTTCAGCTTGGTCGAATTAGTCGCATTTTCTTTATGAAAGGATGGCGACGGGTCTTGCTCGTTCTGTTTATGCGCTGTGGGAGGACTCGAAGCTTTCGGGGCAGAGAGGAACGGTGCAACGACAGCAGAGGTATCTTGTCTTGCTACTGCAGGCAAGACTTCGACAGCGGCTGGCGTTCTTTTTGTCGCTCTTTTTTGGGAGAAGGTGCCCGCCGTCGCAGCTCTTCTTCAAAGACACTTAGTGGAACATCCTCATAGTCATGGGCGCTGGCGAAGGATTGTTGGATGGACGGCCTCTTCGCTTCGAGCACTGTGCTGCTTCACCGGGAAATATGAGCGCCTTGGCAGCGCCACATCGGAAGTCAAGTTGCCCCATAAAATGCACCGCACCTTTGTACGTCTTCTATACGACCCAGGCTTGCACAACTGCTGCATTCGTTACGTATAAGAACATTCTCAAACCCTCTTGTTCGGACGTCATTTCTGCACATTGAAACTAAGGAGTCCCTGAGGTCGACACCTCTCATGTGCTCGCTGGAACCTTCCACGCTGTAGGGCCTGGTGACATACACACTGTGTTGTCCTTTCTCGCGGTCGATGTCCTCGAGGCCGCACACATGCCAGAGCTTGTTGAAACGCCTTTTGGACGTACGCGACTGTATCGTTACTGTCTTCTGAGCCGCTCGAGGTGTCGAAGGTCGGTGAGTAGCTGCCCCGTATCGTCCGCCTTGGAATCGTCATCAGAGTCAGACGACAGGTCCGAAAGAGCATAGATTTCTTCTGTGGACAGTACTCGCTTTGAAGATATTTTCCAAAAATGCCGTTGTGTCCACGGTGTAAAAAGTGCGACACTTTTAAACGCACGAAAACTACATGCCGCCAAAACAGACTCCATCGTGCATAAAGAACACGGAAAGTACAGGCGTTTTGGCCCCATGCCTGGCTTTCTGTAGGTAACCTTTTGTTAGTTTGCGGTGTACGTCCGACTACACCGCTTATGCATAGAGTTCCTGCTTGAGGACAAATGCCGTTTTCCGAGTATACGGACTTCAGCCGCAGGAAAAAAACGCCAACAAAGGCTGATATTATTCACGAGCAAATATTTTTTTTTTTCTGTTACAGTCAGAGAGCGCCAAATCGTTTCAGCAATTATTGTTTGTTTTTATGTACATTTAGCGACCTCAAGCAAGCGTACTTTGCATTAGACCGTGGCTTTTCTGGGAACATTGACAGCAAGCGCATCTATGAAGCAAGTTGGGAATCTAGTCATGACCTCAATTGAGTACACCATGGGGCTGAAAAAAATACACACTGAAAACAATAGTAAGAGTTTTAGAGTACGATAAATTCCTGTCCCCATATGAGGCCTGTACACATGGGGGGGTAACGGTGGCGCTCAAGCGAAAGCACCTCAGAAGTAGTTCCATGAGGGAGAATGGGTTTTCCCATTCCACGGAGCGGCCATATGTTGGGACGTTTTTCAACACACAGAAACAAGATATGGTTGCGTATTGGCAGTTATTTGCAGACAAACACGGGACATGGTTTACAAAGAGGCAACAGAATACACATAACAGAGTGGTCCCTTGAAGCATGTTTTATAGTACGGCAATATTCGCTAGAGAAGTTGAAATGTTGTATCAAAAATTTTGACGAAGATAAGACGCTTTTGAGCGCATTTTTTAAAACAAATCGTTGATTAGAAGATTATCGAAGAATAGTGTAGGTTTGCCGAGTGTAGAAAAAAAATACAGAACGAGACTGCAACTTGGAGCCATGTGCACCTAGCGTAGGAAATGTGTTTTGAAGGCCTGGAGTTGAAAACTCCCTAGGGGAAGAAACTTGAGATAATATGCGAGCGCATTACGAGTCACATTCCGAAGCGGGTTGCCAAGTTTTCGCTCGGCGTGGCAGAAGGACAGCAGTAATGACGTGGTGGGGAGCATGGGCGCGGGCGTTGGCGATCGAAGCGATCATTGGAATTGCGCATCATTATCCGTGCGGGGCCAACACCTCGCGGGGTCAACGTGGCTCGTTACAATGTTGGAAGAAAAAGGGTAAAAAGGAGGGAGGGGGAGTAGACGCGTAGTGCGGCAGTTTCCAGCGTGCCGTCGGTTGTGCCAAATTAGCTCATCGTATTACGTCCCGAATTGCCCTCCGACGGCGCAAGGCGCACGCAGTTATTCCCGCGCTCGCACGAACGTGTACGTGCATGCCCTTGCTCCAGAGCAGCGTTCTCGTCGTAACCATTTTTTTTTCTTTGCTCGCAGTGGAGGGAACACCACTAAACCATCGTGCACTTCGTTATCTAATTTGAAGCGCCCGAAAAGCACCACTTCCCGCTTAGTGCATATGCCTTGCGGCGCGTGTAAATGGGACAGAGAGTGCACGGAAACGGAGTAGGAGGAAAGCGCGAAGTCTTCCTCTATAAATGCTTAAGCGTCCTTGGCGCTCCCTTGCTCTTTCTGCGGAAGCCTAATGGCAGAAACGTAGAGGTTCAGTCAAAAGCTGAAAACGCATGTTGTGCCTTGAGTGTTTTGGCCACCGCAATAATTCTAAGCTGCATTATGCGGTGCGGGATAGTAGCGCGCACTAAGCCTGCGGCGACAAAAGTTTGATTAAAAATTGAATTCTAGTCTAAAGTTGTTTGACCACAGTTTCCCAAAAATCTGTAAAGCAAGCAGAAGGCCTCTAAATGACGTTCTATGTTAAAGAGAAGATGTCACTAACATGTCTTTTCTTGCTTGAGTCCTTTTATTGAGTTCTGAATGTTCGTGAACAAAACAAGCCTTGGAAACTTAAGAGCAGGGTTTTCAGTGTTTTTGGGGTGTCTATGGTACAGAATGAAGCTTTATAAAGTGATCACCAGGCCTGAATTCCACTTTTAATTTCTGATAACGTAACCTCTCTTCGTGGAACATTACCTCATTAATAATGAAGAAAACACATATGGTATCTGTGATTTCATTCTGCATGCTAACTTTTCTTGTCTTTCTTGCGCCTATGAGTGTTTTCAGGCCATTCGACTTTCACTTTTCTATTTCTCACTGGTGGCTGAGTGGTTAAAACGCTCGGCACCTGACTCGAAAAACGTGGGTTGGATCCTGGTCGCTGCGGTACCATTTTGATGCAGGCGAAATGCAAGAGGACCGTGTACTGTGTGATGTCAGTGCACGTTAAAGAACCGCAGGCGGTAGAAATTATCTGCAGCCCTTCGCTACGGCGTCCGTCATAGCCTGAGTCACTTTGGGATGTTAAACCCTATGAAACCATACAACCTTTGTGTTTATTTTGCCCCATTGTGCCGCGGACTGTCCGACCCAGTAATGTTAGGTGGGGCAGGGGTACGACGTGTTTTGTTAAATAAAAAAAAACAAATTATGAAACAAGAAAGGCATAGCATAACGCTTATGAAAACGGCTGAATTTAAACGAACATTTTCACGCTGGAAGGCTTCAAGTTACTGATCACTTAGGCCGGGTTCTATACAAGACATTGGAGGTGGGTAGGATACCGTAATGGCATAATTTTCAGTGAGTCGTACTAGACAGTCGGCATTCGAGAAGTCCACAGTGTGAAGAACTGCAAGAGCATAGAACTTCAACATTTAGTTGTGCAGCAAAATGTTTATGAAAACTGACAACTGGCTCAGCGCCGGCCGTTGTGCAACACTCAGTTCACTTCTGCAACACTTTCTGTGAACGGTATTGGTGGCTGACTATACTCTCTTAAATAACAACACTAATAGTAATAGAAATATTATTTGGCAAACGGGTCAAGGACTGCGTATGAAAAGCAGAACTAAATTAATAACCACAACTCCTGGTGGTGCGGACGGGAAAAAAAAAAGAAAAGTGTCTGCGCGGGGGAGGGGTGGTATGAAGGGAAATAAAAAACACGAAAAGAGATGACTCGCGAAAATAACGAGGTGGAACTGATGCCTGCACGAGTAATCAGCAAGGAATCGTGCATTAGGACTTGCACATCGTGAAAGAATAAGTTACAGAAAGATCCCAAACTTTCGCCCGGCAAAGTAGCCAGCAACAAGGCGCAACGGCCGGCGGCCTGGCACGGCGGTCGGCATGGCTTTCGGGCGCTCAGAAGCTGCGCGCACCCACAGCCCCACCAGCGGGCGAGGATGGCCGCGGACCAGGAGGCGCAATTTACGCGAACAGCGTCTCGCACCGCGAACGTTGTTTTTCGAGGAACCGAGCGGAATTCAGACACGTCATGGAGAAGGTTTCCTCTCTTTGTCCGCCATCTGTGACCCGAGAAAAAATATTTAGGAAGTAATTACCAAAACGCCAGTAATTAGCTTGCTAATTAGCACGCATAACTCATTTCATGGCGCCTGCCAAAGATGAAAATGTGGCGGCGGATATGTTAGTTTTTGTCAGCCGTTTTTTTTCTTTAATAATTGCGTTGAACGTTCCTCACAGGAACCCGTACAAATGAGTCCCAGCTGCACTGATTAGCGCTCCCCTGCAGGGCTGTGTTAATAAGGAAGAAGCAACGTAAGCTTGCTCAAATAAAAATTACGACACGTGCATTTTAATTTCGTCAGAAACGGTTTTACATGGTCGGGTGATAACTACGCCTTCGAGAGTTGCGGTTCTGGAACTTTGCGAGATGCGATAGATGAGAAAGGGTGGTTGTGCCGCTTCTTTTTTCCCCTCAATTTTTCACGCGTTCCTGAGCGTCGGTGTGGCTGACAAATGCTGACTGATCGATACAAGGCGTATCTTTCAAGCAATGCGTTGCAATTAGGCAATTCGCCGTGGCCTACCACGGAAATACTTCCGTGCATCCGACGCTTCTTCTGCGTTACTTCTACTGGCAAAACTCTAGAATATATGCAAATGTCCATATACAGTATGTGCTATACTTAAAAGGAACACGAGAAATGGTTACACTGGCTATTAGCTCGGTGACAAGTAGGTTTCTATGCGAAGCAGGAGCGTCACTTTAGGCTCCTCCTCTCGAGATCTTTGCTGATTTTTTTCCCCCTTCGGGGTGAAACCTACTTTTCTCGAGTTGAGAGCCGGTTTAACTATTTCTCGTGATTGCTCGAAGTATGAAACATACAGTACAGTCTATATGGAGGTGAAATGCAAGAGGCCTGGTTACTGCGCGATGTCAGTGCACGTTAAAGAACCCCGGGTGGTCGAAATTTCCGGAGCCCTTCACTACTGCGTCCCTCACATCTTAAACCGCTTTGGGACGTTAAACCCCTCTAAACGATAAATCAATCCTGTTCATTCCGGCTAAAAGTGACCGTCAGATTTTTTCCTGCAGAGGCGGTCATTTAGTTCCCAAGTGACATGTATAACGGTCCACGAGAGAGGAATGCTTTCGCTAGCTTAGCTCGTGCATTCGTGGCAGCCTTCTTGTGAAAATAAACTGTGTTACAATAGTTTAATTCGTGTAGGTTAACTCTGAAATGTTCACCATCAAATCGTGTTAAATTTGGTTTGGTTTATGGGGTTTAACATCATAAAGCGACTGAGGCTATGAGGTCCGCCGTAGCGGAGGGCTCCAGATAATTTCGGCTGCCTGGGAACAAATCGCATTAGACTGTAAATGATCTCAAAATGAACTAAACGCGTCCCAAAGCCTACTGCCTTGCACATCTATTTGAAAGTGCATTTGAAAGGACGCCAAAATTGAGCTGCTACTCCAAGTGCTTAACAAAAAATAATTTGTATTAAAATCAAAAGTAAATTATAAGGATCATGCACGTAAATTAATGCGGTTAAGTTTTTGTTTCTGTTTTTGCTTAAAAAAGAACGCGGCATTTGTGTTTCTAGAAATAAATTTTAACTTGTTTCGAGCGCTCTCTCTCTCTCTCGGTCTTGCAGACCAGGCAGCCCGCTTAGGCTGTGACCCAAAGCCCATGTAAAAACTTTTTGGCGCGAAAGCACTCATACGCTCACCAACACCAAGACCAAGAGGGGCTACTATATACGGAGTTATACTTACGGAGTTATACTTTCCGGAGTAATACATACGAAGTTATATATTAGGCTTACTTTTTTTCTAGAATAGGAGAATACATGGCGAAGTGCTTCATTACTTTTGTTCATAACTAAACTCTTTGCAATAAATCGACTCCAAAACAGGCAAAAGTTTCGCAAAATTTGGACGTTTGGAACACATTCCGATGCAATACATTATTACGCATTGACTCTTAGCTGTCTCATGAAGCGAAAATGGGAGGCCTACCCTCTTTGCTGCCCAACGCTCAGAACGTGTCGCCTTTACCTCTCGCGCAGCATCAGCAGCATTCGCGGCAAAGCCAAGAACCTGTTCTGCCAACTTGGGACAAAAAAGAGCGCAAACAGACGGGGTCGCCTTGGCATGAAGCGGCGGCGAGGCGTTCGCAAATGCACCCCTCAGCTTTACTTTGTTTGTATGCTTCTTTTCATTTCTTGCAATCTTTTTGCACATTGCCACCGTTTGCTCGACGTACATTTATCATAATAGGTTCACGCGCTGCATATTCATGCTTGGGGAAATAATGGCGCTGAACTGTCGAACTTCGTTTATTTTATCCAGACCTGGGCCTGGATGTCACCTAGAGCTCTTGATTTGTTCATGCACTTCACACATGTTTCCCGCCTACATTTGGTGGCTGTCCATCGGTATCTCGTATTACGTGCATGTTTTGGAATACAGCGGCGCATAAAGAACCTGTATCGGCGTGGCCTAATGGTTTCAAGGGGTTTCTCTGCGCCGTCATGTAAACCGCTGTAGGTTAGTGACCAGGGTGTAAATCTATTAGTACGTTACCCGACACCTGTTTATTAACGATACCTCTCTGGGATGCGAGAAGCCTCCCTTTCCTTCCTCTCACCTGTTTGTTACCTTTTCAAGGGTTAGCGAGAACTCACTGCCTTTCGAATGCGCTGGCCTTCTCTGCGCGACGAGCAACGTTTGTGTCAGTGCGCTAAAGCAAGCGTCCCCAACAATCTCCACATTTCTTCTTTGTTGTTTTATTTTACTTTCCTATCTGACACCATATTTTCTTGCTTCATTTCTTTTCGTTTCTTCGGTTTTAACTTTTTTTTTTTACTGTTTCTGGAAGGTGTGTAACGACATCTTTGATTCGCAGGTGCAGGCGCTTTTAAATGGTGTTACCTGGCTTTGATACACTATGCTAAATGTATTTACCATTTTCTGGTCGCTACAAGTGAAAAATTAAGAGAAATTAAACATTGTCAGCCGCAGGCGGAAAAGAGTGCCAGCATACCTTAAAAAGACAGCAGCAGAGATAGAGCGGAGAGTACAGCCACTATCGCAAGGCTTTTATTTCCTAATTTCGCTCACTACCCAAATTTTACTCTGGAATTACCTTCTCTCAGTAGTCACAAGAACTTAACTTTTGAAATGCGTTGTAATATATTGGCGGAAATTGAAGGCAGTGGAATGAAGCGAGCCCGAACGAAAGAACAAAAATGCCCGTCATAACCCAATTACAGCGTTCTGGCCAGAATTCGTACAGTGTCCACGCGTGTGTGTCTTCCTGTGCTTCTTGCAACGCTGAGTATATAGAGCGCAGAGAAGGAAACGAGGCGCAATTTCTCCGCTGTTGCCTGCGCTTGAAGCGATGTCTAGCCCGTCATGAATGCTACACGCCTTATGTGAAAGTTTGAAGCAAGAATATGCGAAAATTAGTGACCTTAACTTGATTAGGCTATAGCGTCGTCTTCACTGAATTAAAATTACACGGCTTTGAACTGCCGAATGAGTATCGCAAGCTTTACGAAAGCACTCTTTTTATTCGTGACCACTGCGACCTTTAGAGCGACGTGCACTAAGCTTGTAACTTCAGGCAGGGATAGTCCACTGCTGAGTCCCTCATCTGCTGCACTTACAGATAAATTGAGGTTCTCGCAGCAAATGTTGTTAGCACGGCTCATCGCCACCGTACTGAGGGCGGAATCAAAATTTGCCGGCTTTAAAACCCGGACGCTACTCAGCAAAATAGAGAGAAAGAGAGAGGGGAATTTAACCACCAGCGCAAGACTGGCGTTAATTGCACGTCGTACTCTAAACATTATGTGTCTCACGCATCCTTTTTCCCTTCATGCGAGTTCACTTTGGTGCAAGTGCTGTGTGAACGAAGAAAAATGCGTTGCGCTTGTGTGTTTTTATCCCATGGTACGAAAATGTAGGCATGAACGTTTGCGTGTTACCAAAAGATTAACACCCCTGAGCTATGACGTTTTACTACTAAGTACTTCCCTTCGCTTCATTCGCTTGCGTTCGGTGCAGCTGAAAGCCTAGCGTGCTAATGGAACGTAAAGGCAAAAGTCCATCAAGGCAACCAATACTACAATTCTTGGCCACACGAACGCCCCCTTAAGCATTACTGGCAAATTTAACTTTCACTGCGACTCACTAAAACGTGGCGACGTTGCGTGGGGCACATGTGGTATTGGCAAATCGCGAGGCGAAATTTCATCACTGTTGCACTACGAACGGTCGCGCCTTTGCTCTCATAGGCCGGGCTCTCACGACCGTCGTGGTCACTGACATCTTCCGTGCGCAAATCTTACATTAGCGCGAGAAGCTCCCAGAAGTGGCCCACTCATTTGGTGACGCCAGCTGCATGTAGCCTTAGAAAAAACAGTTCTATTTAGCCAAGACAGGATATACACACGAGGGGAATTTAGTGAATTTTAAGCCTGTGTATGACGCCATGGCCAGAAGACATTGCAATATTGCATGAATACTGCATCATGCTTGTAGCAATGGTTGAGTGTCACGTGGCTGTAGTCTCTAACTTCATCTCGCATCGCACCGCGCTAAAGGTAACACGGTGGCAACGGATGACGCGAAATACAGCATGGTGCGCAGCATGGGACGGAAGTTTTCACGAAAAAGAGATTGACGCTTGCAAGTATTGCTGAGGGCATTTGAAGCATGTACGGGAACTGCGGACCATCAAACGTGACTGTAAAACAGTTTGAGCGTTTGTTTAGGCATGGCAGGCAGCCTTTGGCACAGAATCGTATTCGCCTGGAAGGCTGCTCGCCCACTTGAAATCGCAACTGAGGAAATGCGCCACAAAGTGGGAGACATGAATACGAGCAATAGCCAATGAGGGTTCTTAATGTTGCTACGGGACCGGGCATTAATACGGGCAATGCACACTCATTCTCGGTGACCTTTATCCAGACAACTGAAACAAATAAAAATCGAGCGCAATGTTGCCATGAAATGCTAGACACGATGGGCGCTGAGGAGGGATGTTTTGACAGGCGGTTGGAGTCTGGGATGAAATCTGGATCTCCCACTGGGAAGGTGACACGATTGTTGAGAATTCGACTACTTTCAAGGATTCGAAAGTATGATGCTTCTATGTCATGCCATGTAGGTTTGCACTAGGATTTAAAATGGTGGCGCGATCACCGATAAATTCTCGGTGATCATAGCGTCGGAGGAGTGCGGAGGAGCTCGGTGTGACGTCATTGTTGCCAAAATTTCATATTTCCGCTGTCATCGCCTACATGCTGCTTTGTGTCGTCCGATGCCGCCAAACAGCGCTTCATGGCATCGTCGGTGGCAGTAAGATTGGCATCCGGAGCAACACGGCGCATTCGCGAGCCGTTTCTGCGAGTGTTGCTGCCCCGTAGTGGGCTACTTCAAAGTAATGTAAACACTAGGATGGTCCTGAATGCACTTCTTAATGCATTTAACCAAACGGCCCTTAATGTAGTAAATGTTTGTGGTAACGCGCGAGTTTCAGCAGCAGTCCGCTAAGCAACGCCGTCGATGTCCGGAAATTGATGGCGCTGAGTCAAACTAAGGACAGACAGCTGGGCTAGTTGGTTTGCATTATTATGGAACATGGTACCAGCGCAAGAAACAAGGACGAAGGGAGAAGAACGACAACACGAACAACGGACGCAAAACTTTGGAGCGCCGCTTAGCACAGCTTTCACGCTTTCAGGCAAATTGCATACACCAATACCCTTAGTGACATACTTTCTAACTTTCTAATACATTGGGCCCCGTTATACCTTCTTTTTTGTGTGTGAACCCTTCCACGACCCTTGTCAACCTCTTAGTCGTGACCACATGCCGGGCAAGGAAACTCACGTTTGCACTCGATCATCGCCTTGTCCTACCCGGGGTTTGTGGCCTGTTTTCACCGTGCTTCCCATCTGCGCGGCACAACAGAAGAATGACGAAAAAGAAATCCGGCGTTCGTATTGTTTTCTCCCTTCTTCCTTGTCTCTTGCACTGGTACCATGCTCCATAATAATGCAAACAACCAACTAGCCCAGCTGTCTACCCTTAGTGACATACTTTCTAACTTTCTAATACACTGGGCCTCGTTATACCTTCTTTTTTGTGTGTGAACCCTTCCACGACCCTTGTCAACCTCTTAGCCGTGACCACATGCCGGGCAAGGAAACTCACGTTTGCACTCGATCATCGCCTTGTCCTACCTGGGGTTTGTGGCCTGTTTTCACCGTGCTTCCCATCTGCGCGGCACGCCAGAAGAATGACGAAAAAAAATCCGGCGTTCGTATTGTTTTCTCCCTTCTTCCTTGTCTCTTGCACTGGTACCATGCTCCATAATAATGCAAACAACCAACCAGCCCAGCTGTCTACCCTTAGTGACATACTTTCTAACTTTCTAATACATTGGGCCCCGTTATTCCTTCTTTTTTGTGTGTGAACCCTTCTACGACCATTGCCAACCTCTTAGCCGTGACCACATGCCGGGCAAGGAAACTCACGTTTGCACTCGATCACCGCTTTGTCCTACCTGGTGTGTGTGGCCTGTTTTCACGGTGCTTCCCATCTGCGCGGCACGCCAGAAGAATGACGAAAATCCTGCGCTCCGAGCTGTGGCAACAGATTCGACACCTGCAGAACCACCTACGCACCTATGCCGCTTCGGTATACCCAGGACAAAATGGTGAACCTCTTTTTCGAACACTTACTCGTCTGGCTGCAAAGAATGCCGACTTCCTGTGGAATTTGAGTCTCCGAAATTTGAGTGCGTTGAAGAAAGTGCATGCGCTACGTCAGCACACTGCGCCAAATCAAGTGACCTGTATTGGTGAGTGCAATTTCCCTGAAAACGTGAAAGCTGTGCTAAGCTGCGGTCCAAAGTTTTGCGTCCGGCGTTCGTGTTGTCTTCCTTCTTCCTTTGTCCTTGTTTCTTGCGCTGGTACCATGTTCCATAATAATGCAAACCAAGTAGCCCAGCTGTCTATCCTTAGTGTCATGGTTATTACAAGGGTCAGTGCGACACACCGCTTTCACTGAAGAAAAGGTTGTGGCGGTAGAGACGTAATCTAGGTACGTTAAAACGAATTGATTTCGAAATGTCAACGGAGTCGGTAAGGATAGTCAGAGGCTTGTCAGAAAAGACCTAGCAGTGTTTTTCACTTATAGTGCACAAATCTTCGCGGTTGCATTTTCTGGCTAAAATAGACGCTTGGGCGAGTTTTTGCGCTGTCTACACTCATGAGAAAGGCTAAAGTTCTGACTTGGCATACAGCGAAGGCGAAGGTTTACGTTTTATGGTTTATGGGGGTTTAACGTCCCAAAGCGACTCAGGCTATGAGGGACGCCGTAGTGAAGGTCTCCAGAAATTTCGACTATCTGCGGTTCTTTAACGCGCGCTCACATCGCACATACACGGGCCTCAAGAATTTCCCTTGAATCTAAATGCGACCGCCACGGCCGGTATCTAACCCGCGTCTTTCGGGTCAGCAGGCGAACCCCATAACCAATGAGCCACCGCGGTGGCTCTTAACGGTTCCAGTTTTTAAGAATTATGACCTAACCATAGTAATAACGCCGACTTAAATGCTTATTATAATAGATGCAAAAAAACAATGTTGACCATTTGTAGTTCCAGCACAGTACCAATACAGTTCAAAACGAGCCATGCATATTCTAGCATAGAACGCACATGCTAACAAGAGTTTTTATAAATACGAGGGTCACTGAACTTACGTGTGACGCTTGCACACACGGAAGAAACCGCATTAGTCTACCAGGTCTTTCAGGGAAGGTAATCACTAATTTAACAAATTGGGTTTTTGAGGTAAAGAGAAGCTTTTTGTGACATAGAAATGCCAGCGTTGGCGGACGTCAAAAAACAGGCGAATTATGTTAACTAGTAAAGTGGGTAACTAAATTCTAATAGCTAACCTTATAACTATTACCGGTAGGCACCCGATTGTAATTAGACATTTGTAGCCGGTAGTTAGTAATAGCCATATCAGTTTTTATAATTTCGAAATCATCATTACTCCTGCCGCTGTGGCTCGACAAAATTTGGCTGCATCGTGCGAAAACACGTGTCTCGGAAGCATGCAGGCACAGCAACTCCTCCAGTGCACGTAACTAGTCGAAATAGCCAGATTTTGTCGAACCACAGCTCCGAGGGTAATCGCGTTTTCGAAATTCTTAAAACTGATATGGTTATTGCTAACGGCCGGCTCCAAATTCCTAATTGCAATCAGGTGCAATCAGGTAATCAGGTGCAATCAGGTTGCAATCAGGTAATAATTAATAACTTAAGTGTCAAAATTTAGTTAATCACTTTACTATAGGTAACGTGATTCGCCTGCGTTTGACGTCCGCAAACAGTGGTATTACTAAGCCGAAAAAATATTATTTATACCTGAAAAACAATATATCTAAATATTAGTTATCTGCTTCCCTGAAACACCTGGTATAGTTGAGATGCTGAAAAACTTTCTAACAGCCCATGCAAACACTCGCTGTGCAATCTATATCACTGCTAAGCGCGACTGGCCAGGACACAGGTGTTAACTATATTCACCAGCTGTTCTCACGTACAACCCGATATGTAAATTTTTCCCCTAATCAGGCTACGCCCCCTCAGTTTCTTGCACGTGTTTGGTCAAGCAGGTAATAATAGGAATACAACTGGACAGGCATCTTCATTTTGCGACAGAAGCGGATTCATGACGGCTCCTCCCCCCCCCCCCCCATTCCAAAAAAAAATGTCCCTCGATTTACTTGGATAAGCTCAATGCGACTTAGCTGAGCTAGCACGTTTGCCCTTGTTTAGTTTTGTTTACATTTTTATACGCTTCAGAATTCTAGTTGCACCCAATTCTTCTTCCAGTTGTTCCTTGGTTTTCCTCTAGCGATAAGCCGCCCCAATTGCTCGTTGCGATTCGAGTCGCCCATGCTGTTCAATATAAGAATGCTCAACTTAGCCAAAAACCTTTTGACCCGCGAAGATATCGACTTCTTCTACGCGGACGACATCACCATTTGGCTACACAGAGATCCTTGGCGCAGAAAAAAGAACCTCTGCAAGCAGCTATAGGTATGGTCGAAGAATTTGCCGAAGAGGGCGCTCTTCAATGCTCCCCGGAGAAATCCGAACTGATCAGGTTACACAAGAAAAATTACAAGTCCCCGGGAGAAATTGCACTCTACCTAGGAAACAAAAAAATCCGGAAATAGAGAAGATGAGAGTTTTGGGGCGGTGGTTGTAAAGCAATCCGACAGAAGATTATACAATCAAAACTGTCAAGGCCACGATCAACCAAATACCAAGAATGAATAGAAGGGTAACCTGGCATCGGAAAGGGATGAGGAAGGAAGACACCCTCCGCCTAGTCCAAGAACTAGTCGTAAGCAGGATTACCTACGGGCACCCATATCAAGAGACTAGAGTCGTTGATAGAAGGGCCATTGATACTATCATAAGGGGAGGCTACAAAAGTGCCCTAAACGTTCCACCAACGACATAACCAGTACGTCTTTGGGCACTCGGAGTACACAACATATTCGAGGAACTGAGGGAGGCGGTTCTGTAGGGTAAAAACAACGCCAAACCACAACACAAGCTGGTAGAGATACCCTTACGAGTCGGGCTATGGGAGGCACTACGAAATAGTGAGAGCAGGTCCCAAGTTCCGGCACCTGCAAGAGAGAAGATCTATGTAAACCCTATGCCCAGACACATGCACCATGAGCGGCAGAAGAGTAGAATGAGAGCCAGAGTCAAAGCACTGGCAGAAATATCAAAAGACCCTGAAGCAGTATACGTGGACATCGGGGCCTATGCCGAGCCCGGCTGGTTCGCGATTGCTGCGGTTGACAACGAGAAGAGGCCAATTATTACGGCTTCAATCTATGCCAAGGATCCTGCGGAAGCGGTATCATTGGCCATATAGCCATCATCATCAGGACTCAAGGCCGACAGGGCAAGTCAACGCACGTCGTGACGGACTCCCAGCATGCCTGCAGGGACTATCTCGCTGGAAAACCACCCGGAAGGGCGAGCACACTATTAAGTACACTCTCGCACCCACACGGAATAACATGGACACCTGGTCACGAAGGCCTAGCTGGAAACGAGGTAGCGATTGATCTAGCCCGAGCTCTCACAAACCGGGCGGATCGCCATACCTACCCCACCCCTCTCTTAGGACAGCATGGTGACAGGCTCACTTTAGGCTAGAAAGAAGACATTTCTCACAGCCACACAAATAACTGTCTACCTCAGATGCGAATGACTGAGGGAAAATACAAACACATCTCCAAGTCCTCACATTTTACACAAGATCAAACCCACACAATACCTAAGTTGCTGTACATGGTGCGGAGCAAGCACCACGCTCCAACATATATCATGGGAATGCCAGTACAAACCAGACAAAAGGTAATAGTGGTACATCCGACACGCGAGCAGTGGGAGTAGGCCCTGACCAACGAAAACCTGGACCAGCAAGCCTGGATCATCCAGCTAGTCCGCAAGTCAGCTGCCGCCAGCGGAGCCCTGGACTAGAGGCGCCGACCACCCGGCTCCTGCGAATTAATCACCGAAATAAAAGTTCTCTCTCTCTCTCTCTCGTCGTTCCCTCTGTTCGGCTGTCTGTGCCGCCACTTGCACTCGTCTCTCTACTGCACGTTCCTCCGGTGACTTCTTAAAACATGGCACATACCCACATTGGGGGATTGGCCAAGGTATAGGGGCATAAACAAGGAAATTTCCTAGAAGATTACGACAAAATTGTAGGACCAAGCGTGAATTTTGAAAAATGTATCAATGAAAACAACAGAAGAATATTTAAAGTAAAATAACAGACCGCATTTTGGAGAAAGAAGAAGGGGTCGAAGATTTTTAAAAGAATTAGCAAGTCAACCTACCAGCTGTAATTATGTAATCATGGAGAATCCCACAAATTGAACCCAATGCAAATCCTTTGGCGCTCGCACCGAACGATAATAACACTGGCGGAGATAACGGGAGCCCTAACCTGGAGAGAGGGACCTCCAGGTAAATCTTTCTCTGAAGTGCTAATTTCGGACAGTAGATGAAAAAATGATCTACAGATTCAACTTCCCCGCATGCGTCACATATGTTTGTCGGTGTCGACCCACGCCTGAATAGATATAAATTCAAACTGGGAATCCTGCCCCTCAATCACGTCCCTGATACCTCACACAGCCTGGTTTTACACGAACGGACGTTCCAATTATAGGCTAAGCGCTGATAATCAGTGGTATTTAGTAAGGAATCACGTAACCTGGCTGACATGTGCTGAACCGCTGAAACCTGTAAATCGCCAGCAGGCTGAAATTCGGGACGGGATGTGTCACTGACCCGTCAAGAACTGACCTTGCTAAGTAATCAGCCACCTCATTTGAATGAATACCTGAATGGCCAGGAACCCAGACAAAACGGATCTCCTTCAAAGTGCATGGGACAAAAAATCTCAGGAAAGGGCTCAAAAAAGGTTTTTGTGAAGTTTCAAGGAGGACTAAAACTGACAAACAGTAAGCTAGGATAATAGCGTGAGACACATGACATGGAATTTTGTGCACGGCCATTCAAAGAGCCAAAAATTCCGCAAAGAAAATAGGAATATAATCTGGAATGCGGACAGAATAGCTCCATGCCAAATCCTGCGAAAAGATGCCAACTGTAGCTTTTTGGCAGCTGATGGAGGCATCGGTAGAAAGTACCGTATGATGGGGGGGTGTTCTTCTATGTGATCAGATAGAAGACCGTTTAAAATGTTTTCGGACATGTGTTTCGCATGAGATGGGAAGATGTGGTCAAAATGGAATTCCACAGCTGCCAGCGTGTCATCAACCCACTGCAAAGAACTGAGATCAACACCAACCTCTTTTAAAAGTTCTCTGTTAACAAAATTTGTGGCATTTGATACCGTGGCCAATGATGAGAAAAGAATAAGGTCGGCTGAGACACAACAATAGGAGCACTGACATCAGTAACCGGGTCCACCGACCTCAGGAAACTTCGCACCGTGAGTATTTGAAAGCGGGAATTTAGATCAGGGATACGGACTTCCAGATAAAGCAGGGCGTTTGAAGCTGATTTTGGGAGACCTAGGCAGGGACGTAGAGCACACCTTTCCAGTATGATTAAGGGTTGAATTTTGTAGTCTGCGCTGCCAGAGAACAGAATTCAACAAAATTCAAGTATAGGTCTTACATAGGCTTTGTATAGTAACAATAATGTGTCGCGGCGCATCCCAAATATTTTATTGGCGATTCTTGTCCACCGACCTAGAGCGCGCTCTCCTTTAAACACATTGTTCTTTATATGAAGGCTACAATCTAATGCTGGTTGATAACACCTAGATACTTAACGCATTCCACTTGGGGAATCTGGTTAGAGCGATGGACTAATGAAATGTGCAATGGCGTGTCTGGAAGAAATACCAAAACGCCGCATTTTTCAACATTCAGGGATAAATTAATACCGTGCAACCATACTCCAAGAGCATCCAAATATTCCTGCAGAATCTGGTAAAGAGAATGGATATTCCTGGCCGAGGCGAAAAAAGCAATGTCATCTGCATACACAAAAACTGTTATATCAGGACGAATGGAGATGCCACTGACTAAAATATTAAAAAGCAGCGGGGATAGCACCGATCCCTGCGGCACACTTCTTGATTGATAATATGTATTAGAACTTAGAGTTCCCTCTGTGCAGTAAAAGTATCTTTCCTTCAGAAATTCGGATATCCAAGCATAAATGTAGGTTGGAGGATGTAATTGAGCAAGTCTTAAGTAAACAGTATGTTCTACACTGTCATAGGCCTTTGCCACATCAAGAGTCACCAAAGCTGAAACTTCTGCGTAGCGGGAGCCGGATTCTGCTCTCTAGATCCACAATCGCGGACCATATAGAGCATCCGCGACAAAAGCCAATCTGGGCTGAGCTGAGACCGTTGACGTCATGAACATGTTTTGTGAGGCGACTGTGCACTATTCTTTCTATTAATTTGACTAAATTTAAGATTAGCGCAATTGGCCGAATATTATCTAAGACGTATCCTTTTCCTGCATCTTTCATCAATAAAATATTTTCGCTGTCTTCCATATGCTTGCAATCCATGCATTTTCCCGCGAAGCATTGACCATATCTAAGGGGTCGCTTGTAAAATCTTTTGCTAAACTTTTAATCATACTAACACTGACACCATCTTGTCCAGGAACTGCAGGACGCAACATTGCCAGGACTGAGAGCAGCTCTGATGCATTAACCTCGGTATAATCCGAAGAGGGTGAGATTATACCCAAAGAGACGTTTCTCTGCGTCTCGAAACGTAACGCCAATCCCCGAGCAATACGCTCCAGGGTGTCCTCAGCATTTAGTGGCGATAACAATATTGAACTAGTGAGGTGAGGGACTGCAGAACTCTTGTTTCATGAATCTATACAGTGCCTTCCGATTACGTGTTGTGTTGTGTTGTGTTGTGTTGTGTTGTGTTGTGTTGTGTTGGGTTTTATGGCGCATAGGCAACTAAGACCATCATGCGCCAAGCTCGAGGTATCGGAGAAGTCTCTGGATGATTTTATAGAAATGTGAAAATCGTCGGTGGTGCAGAGTGCTTAAACAATTAAAATTACCTCATGACGATGAAGGAAAAAGATGCTAGAAATGGGTACTATTAAAAACTTTTAAAGGGGGGTCGGGTCACCTCAGCGGCCATCCTTACCAGGGCAAGGGTCTCGAGGCTTCCAACCAATCAAATACAGACCTCACCCTTTTTCTCAGGAATGAGAAATGGCCGAGGTGTATCAAGCGAAGTACTGGGTCATGATTTATATTTTTAAGAAAACCAGCTTCTGTTAAAAATCTAAAAACACAAGACATGTCCACAATTGCGTTATCACTCAAGAGCAGTGCTGGATGAAAAGGGATGCATTGGTTATAAAACGGAGAAAATCACATTTTCCGTAGCCTTTCCAGTTTAGAGCATGAAATTAATATGTGATTCACTGTAAGTTCATCTCCGCATGTACAAACTGGTAAGTCTTCTTTCTTTAGCAGAAAGTTGTGTGTAAAGTGTGTGTGACCTATCCGGAGACGGCAGATAATGACCTCTTTGAAACGTTTCTGGTGCACACATGACTTCCATTCACCTAGGACTGGTTTTATTAACCGTAGTTTCTTATTTAGTTCGTTGTTCCAAGAGGACTGCCATTTTTTCTAGCATTAATATGTATTAAGTTCATACAATCTCTATAGGGCATATTTATGTTTTTAATTTGCTTGTCACAAGCTTTAGCAGCGCACAAATCTGCTCTTTCATAGCCCTTTATGCCGACATGACTTGGTACCCAGCAGAGTTTTATGTTTTGTCCTTGAGCTATGGCTGTTGTAATGTTGTGTATGAGGTCGCCAATCAGCGGGGTTATTGCATTTATAGAATTAAGGGCTGTGAGCACACTTAGCGAGTCTGTGTATATAATACTGTTGGGGAGGTTCTCATTTACAATTTTTTCTATAGCAACACAGATGGCCTAGCATTCCGCAGTGAAGATGGAAGCGCACTGTGGAAGTCTTACTATTTTATTCCAATTTCCTTGTACAACTGCACTTCCAACGTATGCATCTGTTTTTGAACCGTCGGTATAAAATGCTGTGAAAGTCGTGTACTTTTAATCGAGTGTGAGGAATTCTTGTATTATATGTTGTTGAGGTATTTGTTTTTTACGGAACTGTGTTAGAGTGAAATCACAGATTTCAGGGAAATTGTGCCATGGCGGCAGTGCACCTCGCCTTCGGGCAATGTTTGGCAATACGTCCAATATGCTAAGGTTCCGGCATAACTCTTCAAATCGCAAGAGGAGAGACCGAGAAGCTTGCGGCTTGCTGTTGAAGATTGTTCTAGAAAGGCACTTTGTGGCGATAGGGTAACAGATGTTTATGCAGTGAATGGATTAGAATGTATGAGCATGTGAGTATGGCTCTTCTATCTGTAAGCGATGGTTCATTGGTCTCTGCATGGAGACTGTTTATGGGTGATGTCCTATATGCACCAGTGGAGGGACGTAAACCTAAATTATGTACTGGATCTAGCCGTTTCAGGTACGATGGTCTCGCTGACCCATACACTATGCATCCGTAATCCAGGGTAGAGCGTACTACAGAGCGGTATATTTGTAAGATACATGTCCTATCGGCTCCCCAGTGTTTTCTCGACAGCACTTTGAGTATGTTCAGGGATCGAGAAGCCTTCTTTTTCAGCGCATTTATGTGAGGCAGGAAGGTGAGCTTTCGGTCGAATGTTATACCTAGAAATTTATGTTCTTTATTCACTGGTAAGTCTATTTCGTTCAGGTGTAGGGTGGGATCTATCTGCATGCCTCGTCTGAGTGAGAAAAGAATGGCCACCGATTTCTGTGGAGAAAAACGGGAGCCATTTTGGTCTGCCCATATTGCCAGTTTATTTATTGTTAGCTGTATCTGTCGTTCACATGTTGATGTATTCGAGGATGTGTAAGCTATCTGGAGATCATCTACATAGACAGAATACATAACGGGCCTTGGGATCATTTTCCTGATAGAATTCATTTTTACAATAAAGAGTGTTGGGCTCAAAATACATCCTTGAGGTACTCCGTTTTCTTGGATAAACATCCTTGAAAAGGTTGAGCCTAGGCGGACGTGAAATGTAAGGTTAGACAAAAAGTATTTAAGGTAGTTCAACATCCTGCCGCGGATGCCCAGTTCAGCCAGGTCCTGAATAATCCCAAACATCCACGTTGTGTCATACGCCTTCTCTAAATCGAAGACGACAGCGAGACAATGCTGTCTGTGTATAAAAGCCTCACGAACAGTGTTTTCAAGACGAACCAGGTGGTCGGTGGTGGAGCAAGCCTTTTTAAGACCGCATTGATGGACATCCAGAAGCTCCCGGTCTTCTAACAGGAATGATAGTCTGATATTCAATACACTTTCAAAAGATTTCGCTAGACATCTAGTCAGAGCTATGGGCCTATAGCTGCTAGGAAAGGTAGAGGGCTTTCCGGGTTTTAATAGAGGAACAATAACGGCCATCTTCCAGGCTTCGGGAAGTTTCCCCGATACCCAAACTTTGTTGAGATTTAAAAGCGCTTCCACAGCCGGTTCAGAGAGATGAGCCAGCATTTTATAATGTATTTCATCTGGGCCAGGTGCAGTTTGCTTACCAGCGGACAGTACTCTATTAATTTTTTGGATTGTAAGTAGGTTATTATAGGGATAATTTGAACTGCCACTTGTCGGCAGTCTTTGTTTTTCAGCTGCGTTTTTGTATTTGAGGAATGATTCTCTGTAGTGAGATGAACTGGAAACTGCAAAAAAATATTCACCCAAAATATCTGCCTGTTCTTCTAAATTTGTCTGTATGTCAGGGGTTGATAGAAACGGAACTGTGAATGGGGAGTAACTGCCATTTATCTTTTTTACCATCTCCCACGTTTGTTTTGACGTAATTGAGCTGTTTATTGAGGATACGTAACCTTGCCATGAAGTTTTTTTTCTGCATTACGGCGAATATATCGAGCTAGCTTTTGCTCTTGGCTTTTTAAAGCTTATTAAATTCTCCTGCGTTGGGTACCTGCGAAAAATTCCCCAAGCTTTGTTTTGTTTCTTTTTTGCATCTCTGCATTCCTGTGTATACCAAATTTTGTGATTCTGCTTTACTACTCCAGATGACTGAGGAATTGCTAGGCGTGCAGCGGGTAAAATACAGTTTGTGATAGCTTCATTCAGTTCGTCTATGCTGAGATCATCTGAAACTATTTTATCTAAGCCGGCTCTTTCTCTAAAAAGTGCCCAGTCGGCTAATTGTAACTTCCACCGTCGTGGTTTCGTTGGGGTGACTAGTGGTGGGGATGTTAGGCTTATTAATACAGGGAGGTGATCGCTGCCGTATGGGTTATCTATGACATCCCATTTACAATCACAAAAGAGAGAGGGTGAAGTAAAAGACAAATCTATGGAACTCATTTTTCCCGCGCTCGGAGAGCAGTATGTATCTTTGCCGGTGTTAAGAAGGCAAACATTATTACTTAGAATAAAATCTTCTAAAATACGACCTCTTGCATCAGTGTGTGTACTGCCCCAAAAACCGCAGTGGCATTAAAATCACGAACTAGCAGATATGGCTCCGGTAGATGTTCTAAAAGAGATTCTAAATCATGAAGTGTTACTGTTAGGTGTGGTTCAAGATATACGGTACATATTGTGAGTGTTTTAATATGAAGGATGGTGACTGCGACGGCTTCGTATTTGGTTTTAAGTTGGATCTCGCGGGTTCCACACCATTTTGGATGGCAACATCTCCAGACAGTTTGCTTGCTTCCTCTCGGTCACACCGAAAGATATTGTACTTGTTTAAAAAATATTTCTTTGTTTTGGACCTAAGTTTGTCTCCTGTAAGCATAAAGCCACCGGGGACATTGTGTTTAAAAGCTCTTTTATGTCAGAGTAGTTATTCATTAGTCCTCGGCAGTTCCACTGTATAAGGAACGCCACATTTGACGAGTGTAGTTAAAACTTAGGATACCGGTTTTGGGGGTGCCAATACCGGGGTCTTTTTTTTCTTTTTCGCTCCAGGGAGCTGTGCCTCTGCTGCAGAAAAGGCTAGTGCTGAGTTGTGTCCATCGCCTCACTAGAGGCTCTGGACTTCCGCGGTGAACCCGCGGGTGTACGGTTCGTGGGCTTCTCCCGACTGGGGGAAGCCTTACGGGCGGCCGACTGAGGGACCGGCGGGCCCTTGCTCAGAGGTGGCAGGGCAGCCTTCGTCTGCCGGGGGCGGGGGTGGCCCTGCCTCAGGCTTTGCCTGGGCAGTGGCCGAAGCCTGGTGTAATGTGCCGCCCCTGCGCACCACGTCGACGAAATTTGTTTTTGCCGTGAACTGGAAGGCTGATGGGAGTCTTTCGTGCTTCTTGATAAGTTATGTTTTCCTTTGTCTTTATTGTTATTATTTCCTTCTCTCTCTTCCAAGTAGGACATGGCCTCAAGTACGCGGGGTGATCCCCTTCGCAGTTCGTGCACAGTGGTGAAGCATTGCAGTCCACTGATTCATGATTGTTTGACGAACATTTGGCGCATGTTTGGCGGCCACGACAGCTCTGTGAGTCATGGCCAAATCTTTGGCATTTCAAGCAGCGTCTGGGGTTTGAGATATACGCTCCTACCTTTATTTTAAGATATCCTACTTCTATGTTTTCGGGAAGTTGGCTGGAGGCAATGGTCAGGACTATGTGTTTTGTTGCCATTTCCTTGTCGTCTTTTCAGATTTTGATACGATGGACTTCGGTGACATTCTGGTCTTTCAGGCCTTCCAACATCTCTTCTTCAGAAAGGTTCAGGAAATCGTGTTCAGATATTACTCCTTTCACTGTGTTTAGTGATCGATGTGCAGTAATGGATACAGGAATGTCTCCAAAGGACACTATGGTTGAAAGTTTGGAAAATTGCACTTTGTCTCGGATTTGGAGGAGTAGGTCGCCACTGGCTAGCTTCGTCACCTTGTAGCCAAGGCCCAGGGCATCGGTAAGAAATTTGGAAACAATGAATGGGGACATTTTCCTAGCTGGTTGATCAGGATTTTCACTATGTACGACATAGTACCTAGGGAAAACTTTTGTTTTTTGCAGGAACTGCGTAGTGGCATCGGTCCGCCCTCGTTTATGAGGGCGATCATTTGTTGAAGGAAAGGGATTCATAAAAAAAAGTTGTTTTTCGGCTGCGGTGGCAGCCACCCACCACGGAGCCCAACATGGGGACGGGAGAGGAGGTTGGAAGCAAGGCCTGCCCGCGTCAGCTGTACACCGCAACTATAACCGAATATGACGCAACTCAGGGTAGGTCGTCACACAAGGTTAACCCTCGCCGCCAGGAAAAAAGGAGAAACCAAGAAATGAGTAGGGTATAGTAGAGTTGTGAGAAAGAAGATAGGACAGTGAAAGATGGAGGGGAGGATAGAAAAGGGCGACTGCCGATTTCCGCCGGTCGGGTCAGGCCGGAGGTGCCGTCTACAGGAAGCTGGGCCAAAGTGGTGTGTTGCCTACGCTGAGGGGCCTTAAAGGTCCGAACGCTCGGCATCGGCTCAACCACCAGGATCCCCTTTTCCCCGGACACGGCGATGCCCCGCACGGCTAGACGCGGGTGCTCGGGTCCGTGGTGATGCACTGTTCACCATCATCCCCCTGCAGGGATGTCCCTGCGGATGCTCGGGAACCCGTGGTGTCGCCATTCTCCAACGCCTGCAAGCTGCAGACGCCCCCCCCCCCCCCCCCCTGCGGGGAGTGCCTTCCGATTACGGGGATTTGAAAGTTATGTGTTTCAATTTTGGTTATTCTCCTCCTTGGCATTTGCAATTGTTCTTTTGAAAGATGCAGAAAAGAATTTGTAATTTATCCAATTAGCTGGACTCTGGTTGCAGGATAGCCTCTTCCAGGCCGCTTTTCTGCTACCATAGGCCTTCTCATATTCTTCTGTCCATCAAGGAGAATGGCTGTTTATTAGAGGATGCTGCGGGCACAGTGTATATTGAGTGGTCTACTGCATTTTGCAAAAATGAAACCGTCTACTGAGCTCCGTCATCCTGGCTTGTACTAACTATAAAGGCAAGCGAGGTGGACATCAGATTTTTATAAGTACTGTGGTTCACAAATTTGTGGGTTACACAACTATTTTTAAACGGAGATAACCGGATAGTGAAAGTTATAGGAAAGCGGTCACTAGATGTACCCGAATCCTCTGTCGACCAATTAGTCACCTCTAGCCTGCCTGCTGATAAAGTTAAGTCAATGGCTGAGCTAGCCACCCCTCGCATAAAGATTATTTTTCTGGAATTGCAGCAGTGTACAGCATTTGGAGGCAGCCACGACCAGAGAAGCTGGCTGCAGGAATCAGTACGACTTCCCCAGTCACTATGGTGAGAATTAAAATCTGCGATGACTGTACTGCTTGTGCCAGTCACCAAGCTGTCCAAACAGTCTTTCCTGTGTACACCTAAAGGAAAATAGACATTAGCAACTGTAATATAGGCACAATGTGGAAATGAAATGTTTGATTGCTAAAAGCTCGCAGTCAGGGAGAAGGATTATCTTAGAGATAGATGCCCGATGACATATGTTTAGATAGCATGGTTACCAATCCACATCCACTGCCAACATGTCGGTCTGACCTGAAAACTCGGAAGTTTCTCATTAAAAATGATTTATAAGGTGATAACCACGTTTCTTGTAAAAGCACAATATCAGGTTTATGTTTGTGAATAAGTATTTCTAGATCTGGAAGAGAAGACAATACGGAGCGGCAATTTCATTGTAACATTTTAATACCTGCCATGATTATTGACCATTTGAAGACGCAGAAACCGCCTCTTGAAGGATATCAACATGGGGAATAAGTTTGGGTGGTCCTTTTTAGCTTTCATCTGTGGAGAACTAGAATTCGATGGTGACGAGGAAACACCGCGCTTCTGCGTAGGGCACGACATTTCAATGTCTGTTGTGCAGATATCAGTGTGACATGCACTCCTAGGAACAGTGGTGACGTTAGGTGGGACCTGGGGAGCATCAGGAGGTGATGTTGAGCGGCTAGGACTAGCTGCACAAGCTGAAATAAATGCATACGTTGCTGCCAGAACGGATGATGATGGTGACACAGATTGAACTGCAACAAACTGAGCCAACGGCTCAGAAAAAGTGTTTAGCATTCGCTCAACCACATTATAAAGGGCTTTTTCTACTGTGGTCAAAATTGAGGCAGTCAAGTTGGACTCAATGTTCCCAGCAGCAGCTCGCACACGACTAGCATAGGAGTCTTTTTTCCTGGTAAGAACAGCGTAAGCATCGGCTCTTGGGCACCACTTCTCTTTGATAATATCCAACAAGCTACGCCCTTCACTACGTTTTGCGCAGTCGGCATCATTAGCTGAGGGGATGTTGCTGCAGAGGCAACAATGAGGCTGCTCTGAGGTGCAGTTATTAGCAGAATGACCTTCTCCACATAAACGTCAACGGGTCTCCAACTTGTATGCTTTGCCGCTATACCCGAACCGCCAGGAGTTGGTGCATTGAAGAGGGAGGGGTTCCAGAGTGTCCACACGGCAGACAATCGACCAAATTTTTAGTTCATCAGGGCAGTAAGAGGCAGCAAAAGTTGTTATTACAGACTCAGTAGCAACACGCGAGCCGTTGACCTCTCTACTGCAGCGGTAGGCTGAAAAGATCCAACTCCTGTATCCTGAAATTCTAGAATTTCTGGCGGTGAAGCTGCTGGTTCGACACCACGTGCAATACCCTTGACATATGCAAGCTGTTCAGGAATGAATGCTTTCACCGGATGTGATCTGAAAATTTTGTACTGGAGCAAGTTTGCACCACAAGCGATATCTGAGGACTTGCAGAGAATGCCTCTGCGGCCAAATGAACGCACTTCAGAGATCTACAGATAGTGGGCTGGCAATGATCTTATAGCTCCTGTTGGATTAGTTTGGGAGTTTTCATTTTGATCGCACCCTCGCCGATTGGGACGAGACCCACGGGAATTGCATCAAAGCCATTTTTTTAAGGACTCAAGCGGCAGGCTTTCGGCTGGCAAGCTGGCAAACCAAGCTGCCAACCCTCCACCTGGGAAGGTCAACGACCTCTTCCAGCAAAACACACCCTCAGGCTCACATGAACAGCTTCTTAACCTACGCCTTGCCCAAAACCCCCCAACGTAGTACGGCCTCATTAATGATGAACAAGCCGGAACCACCAGGAGAAGCAGAGAACGGCAGCAGCTAGCAAGGACACGTCAGCGAAGCTTGCGGGACCAGCGAGTGTCCCTACTCAGGCTATGAGAGACGCCGTAGTGAAGGTAGTTGTTGTTAGCCTATCAAAAGATGGCACATACCCACACTTGGGGATCGGCCAAGAATCGGGTGACTATTCACTTGAACTAGTGAAGGTAAGTCCGGCGACTTCATCATTGGCCTCTTCTTTCTCCGCTCTTTTTTGCGTTTCTCGCTCTTAATCTATTTCCGCATCCCGTTTAGCGACGTTGTACTATCTTCGCCGCTCTGCTTCCGCTTACCACCTCGCTATGCCTACTGGATCGGTTGACTCCCGTTGACGCTCCCTTATTTTGCGTTGCTGCTCGGCCCGCCGTGCACGTCGTTCGGCTTCGGAATATCTCGAAGGACCGGCCTCATCCATGATTTACCGTTTGCTGCAGTCCCCGTTTCTCCGGCGACTTTATCCTTCGCCTCTTCTTTCTGGCATCTGCATGTGCACGCAACCGGGTTTCTCGCTCATCTTCACACCCTCTCTCTACTCAGGTGCAGCTGGCGCGACGCCTTCCTCGCATTGGCTGCAGCTGGCGCGAGGCTCCCCCGATCTTGCTTGAGCTTCCTCCCATAGTCTGCAGCTGGTGCGACGCTCCTCCGAGCTTACCCGAGCCTACCCCAGTTATTCTGAGCTTCACCTGGACATAACGGCTTTTTTCACTGGCGACCCATCTACTGCTAGCGCACTAAAAAAAAACGTTTTTCCCTGCACAAGGCATAGGGGTAAGCGCCCTTTAGCGATTACTTGAGACGGCATTAGTGGCAGCACTCCAGGTGCCATGCCTTCGTCAACAGGAAGCACAGACAGTCACCAGCGACCACTGCATTCCTAGGGACACGCATTTTGATAATGGTAGGAAGGGGGGGACACGACTGAGGATGCTTGATCGGTGTTGCGTGGCATGAACATGGTCACGGTATAAAAAAACAGGCACAATCCGTTAACTACCATAAGCAGCACGGCCACGTGTCGTACTCAGCCCTACTGTTTCTAATCATTGTGTGTATTCTTTCTGCCGTAATTGAAAGTCGTGCGCATCATTCGAAGTCAGATTTTGTTCTCTGGCGCAATAACGTTCATCAGCGCTGACGCGGCCATCTGCGCACAGTGTGTGACCTTCAATAACTCTTACGTTGCGATCATGAAAGGAAATGATTTGCGCCCCCTCGCTCCCTCTCTTATTGCTCTCTTCGCTCTCTCTCTCGCCCATTGGGAGCGCCTTATTTGTCGCCTTTCTCGGAGCCTTTCGCCTCTCGCTACTGGGCCTAGGCCGCGGCACCATTAGCTGACTTCATCTTTCGTTCACTGCCTAGCTCCCCTCGAACGGGGAGCAAGGCAATGACGAGACCGGGGGCCCCAGCAGACTTTCGCCGCGCTCGGGAACTCTGGTGCCGATTGGAGTCACGTATTGAGTTAGCCGAGATGGACCCTTGGGCACGTCCTTGCAAAACATGAACCGTTCCAGCATCACGTATGCCGTCGGGAGTCGCCGCTTCGTGGGCGCCCAGGGCGCGGCAGTGCCGCTGCTCCCCGCCGCCCCGTGCCATGGACGCCACCGCCGCGGCTCACTTTAATTACCGCGCCCAAGGCACGGGGGCCTTAGGGAACGCGGGCCCGAAGAGCAAAAAATTAAGGACGGCCGTGTGCGCTTGGAGGATAACGGATTTGCGGAGCTCGCCGTGGCACTGCGAGATTACAGCTTTGAGTGCAGGGGCGCAAGAGTCGGTCACCGGCAAGATACTTGCGAGAGGAGAAACTGTCAGTAGACTGTTGTTCCACGACTGATAACTTAGCACCAGTTTGTTCCTGATTTCGAAGGCAAGTAATCCGGTAAACAAATAAAGGTGGCAGTAGTCATAGAGTGCAGCATGCTATGTGTAAGTACTTGTCGCCTGCAACACCTCAGCCGAAAGCAGGGTGCCATTATCATGTGTGAGAACCGGAAGATTTTACCTCGTTACAACCAGAGAACCAAACAATCAGACACTTTTCCTAAGTAGGGCATATCTTTCTTTGATTGGGACATCATTATTGTCCGTGCTTCCGATGGTTTCTTGCCCATTGCTCATTTTTATATGTGCATTTGTATTTACATTCAACCGTATTTCGAAGATTTTTCTAATGCACCGCTGCTAGTTACAGCTCGTAATTTTCGTCATTCTCTTCCCAATAAGAGTGCTGGATATTTTTGATTATAAAAATAATGACATAACAGTGCGCCCAGCTTCCATGATTTGCTTCCAGCTGTCCTGTAATGTCAGAGTACTTCGCAAAGCTGTAAATGTTGAACAGCCTGTGCCAAAGCGGGCTCATCAACGCTTGAAAACTCGTATTAAAATAACAAATGGACCTCGAAAAGAAAAACCACTCTTTTGAAAGCAACCAATTGAGACAGTAAAAGAATCGCCAATTATATATGTGCGAAGTTCGTTCTCTGATCTTCTAACGCAGAAACAACAATGCTTGCGTAAACATGGTTTCTTACCCTCGATGGCACTGACCTCCTCTGGGCTCTTATACAGGGCGTTTTACGTAAGACTTTACAAAATTTTTTAAAATAGGCTTTTCGAGTTAGAAGAGCGCTTCTTTGGGCATAGCATTGTCAGCGGTGTAATACATCAGAATTCAGCTAAGATGTGCTAATTAGCAGACTTAGTAACTAATATTTAATAGTTAATTTTTGAACTGTTACCGTTAGGCTCCTTAATTATTTAGAGGCGTGTAGCCGACCTTAATATTCATAGCAGCTTTTATGTTTTTGAAAATGCGGTCACCGTCGGCACTCTGGGACATAAAATTTTGGCTATATCACGCCAAAATACATGCGCTTTCGAGAAGCTTGCAAGTAAATCAGCCCCTTCAATGCACGCAACTCGTCGAAATAGCGAAAATTTGTTGGGCCACAACACTGAGGGTAACCGTGTTATCAAAATTCGAAAACCTGATATGCATATTAATTATGGTGAGCTACACGCCTCTAAACAATTAAGAGCCTAATAGTAATAGAAAGTTAACGATTCAATATTAGTTAACCGTCCTGCTAATTAGTACATGTTAGGTGCATTATGATGTGCTAAACTGCTTACAATGCTATGCCGAAAAAACTCTTCTAGCTCAAAAAACCTTTTTCTTAAAATTGTGCAAAGTCTTAGGTGAAACACCCTGTATGTAGGGGTTGGAGGGTTAGGTTTTTATTTTATCGCACGAGTGCCCCTTTGGGACATTAAACACCATAGTTTATTCACAAAAGAGGGTATCTTTCCTTTCATTTCCTTTATTTGTTTCTTAGAACATATCTAAGGGCCCATTCACACTTGAGAGTCGCAGAGGTCGGCGACCAGCAGTCGCCTCCGACTACACCGCAGCTCGACAGCACCGATGTTCATACTTGTAAGGTCTACCTGAGGGTCGCCTTCTCGTTCGATCCTCGTTTGAAATGAGAACTCTTGGGAATGACGCAGTTCGCCCGCTTTCGAGGGTTTCGTCTGCTTTGGCTGCGTCTCCTGCGCTCGCACTTGGCCCTCGAAGTGCTCTGGTCTCTCGATACTAGCAATGTACTGCGACGACCTGAGCGAAGAGGCGGAAGCCCCCAAGGTTTCTTGTAGTGAGCAGGGGAGTGAAGAGACAAAAGGCAAGACTCCTGTCCAGGTAATACCATATTTTCATAGGTTTTCACATAATTTCAAGAAGCTGGCAGCGCGTTATAACGTACAAGTAGTTTTCTCTGCCCCATGTAAGCTTTCCAAGGTCTGCACTAAGAAAATGGTAAAACGATATGATTGCACGACAAAACATCAAACAAAGTTTACGGAATGTAAGGCGAACGTTGTGTACAGAATTCCTATCAGTTGCGGGCGTCATTACATTGGGCAGACTGGAAGATGCTTCAATGACAGGGCCAGAGAACATAGATTATGCGTACGCAACAAATCAGGAAGTAACCTGGCCGACCATTGCAAAGCATGTGACACAGAGCAAAAGAGTGGATGCTATCCAAAAATAGATAAAACAGAATTTTTAACATCAGCTAAAGGAAAAACGGAGCGTGAAGTCATGGAGGCATATTTTATAAGAAAAGCTGGGAAAAAGTGCGTCAGCGCACCTTCTATTCAATTACTGGACAGTGAAGTTGAATTCCTTGATGGCTATCTGTAGGTGTGAACCATGTGTCAAGAATATTTATGGTGTTGCGAACTGGAACGGTTCTGCTTTTCCTTTGGGTTTTCCTGCTGATTCTATTCCTCGACATTTTATTGACTTTTACTTCAGTTGTTATTTCCTTTCTCATATTTGCACCCCCCCCCCCTCGTTGTTTTAGCGTGGAGCCCTCTACACTCGTGTTTTATACTTCCGGTTTTATCCTTTTTCTGTTTAGGTCTTTCTGTATTTTTCATATACATATATTTCATTGTTTCCTGGTTTCAAACCTTTTTCAATTTTTTCATTTGATTATGTATAGTATCACAGCCCTTATCTGTTTTTGGCCTAAATTTCTGCTATCTTTTACTTCCATTGTCATGACCCATAAATGTAGTTTCCCCTTTGTCATTCTGTCTTTCTTCACCACGTGCTTGTCTCAGTGTGGAGCCTTGTACACTCCGCTCATCTTTTAGTCGATCTGTTTATCTCCCTTTTTGCCGCGTTATCTGTTTGGTTCTTAACCTTGACAAGCTTGAAAAGCGCTTTTTGCAGTAAGTTTCAGTACACGATGTCTCTTTCTTTCAGTGTTCCCCCGGCACCGTGCTTTCATATTGTTATTTTATCGTAATTTTTTGCTTATTTTCACACGCTGTAATCCTGATTGTGCTCTTCTTTGCGCATGCTCATCGCTTGATGCTGGTGATCGGCTCCTATATATTAGACGTGGTGGCTTTTCGAAATATAAAGTTGCAAGTTAGCGCCTGTCCTGTCCACTTCTGTGTCGTCCGTGTCCTTTTTGCGCTATGTTTTCTAAGAACTATTACCAACTAGCCCAAACCAAGCTACTGTTACGGATATAGCAAATGTGCACCGCGGCCGTACAAGCGGCCTGCCAGCCAGCCTCTTTGCCGGCCGCTGGCATCAGAAAAATGAGTTAGTATGTTGTTTGTTCGCGTTCATACCATGCTCTGCGAAAAATCCAAAAATGAATCAATTTTGAGGGTCGTTCGCTAATACCGAGCTGTTGGATACAAGCAAATTTCTTCTCATAGCCGCTTTGCTGCTGCTGCCCAATGCGACTCGATCGGCTGGCGTCTGCTTTCTCCGCTGCTGAAGGCGTCTCGAAAATCGGGCATATTTTTATATGATCACGAGATGGGGTTCACAATAAAGTTTTACGAGGGTAGCATCTTGGTTACTGGTCGGTTCCGAAACGCCCTCAGCTGCGGCGTCGATGTGAAACCGGCTAGGCTTAGCGACGACTAGGGCAGCCAAGGAGCAGATAGCTCAGTTCATCGCTCGGCGGACTCGCGAGCGGCGTAGCTGCTGAAAGCTCGCCTCACTCGCTGATCCGTTCAGCGGTTTGCGACTCGCAGTCGCGAGGCTGCAAAATCGAGCAGCGAGCGACTGGCCCGCGACTGTCGCTTTTCGACCAACACGACCGTCTGCGACTGTCGCTTTTCGACTAAAACAGTCTCGCGACCTCCGCGACTCTCAAGTGTGAATGGTTCCTAAGGAGGGGGGGGGGGGGGGGGGGCTAAGTTAAAGGCGTAATAGCGCCTGACGGGGCCTCGGCCCCCCAATTCAGCAAGCGGCATTCCACTTGTGAGCCAAAAAACAAATATTTGCTCATCAGAAAAGGAATGTAAACAAACGCAATCACATGAAAAACACATATGCAAATGCACTTCACTGTTAGAGTACTAATGTTGTACAAAATGAACATTAAAAAAAAAGAAAAAAGAACACAACAATGGGAGTGACAAAGCTATTGTACCAGGAAGGAAAAAAAATAAACCGTCGGATTCGACAGACAAAAAACAAAGGAAAGCACAGAAAATATATTTTTTGTGTTGCTTGCTGCTTGCTAGGAAACTACACGCAGATAAAATCACACAATGTCTTCACAAAGCAAAGAATATACTGCCCGAAACGAAAACATTTTTGCACTCTTTTTTGAAAACAGGCAATCCTTTGATGAAATCAACATTGATGTCTGTTCTGTTCAACATCTTAATTGTTTGAAATTTTAACGTTTGTCGCCCGTAGTTTGTTCTTACAGCTAGCAGTCTAAGTGTAGGATTTTGAATTGAATAGCGAGATGAATTACCCGAGGACGTAGGATAAAATTTGTATTTATGAATCCATAGTAGTAATTTGAAATAGTACACCTGGTCGGCCCGGAGCATAGCATATTTTATGAAAAGCGGTTGTGTGGGTAAGTTTCTGACGTTTCCATGAAAGTTTTCGCACATTCTGAACATTCTTTTTCGTAGGACCAATAACCTGTTGTAATTAGGATATGTCGTTGTACCCCACGTTAAGATGCCATAACATAACCTGTAGTAGAATAAAGAGTAATACAATTTCATTTTTGGCCACTTCGGTAATGTATTCTGTATTCTACATATGCTACCCGACACTCGGGAGAGATCAGTGGTGAGCTTAAGAATATGACATGTCCATGAAAGATCCTCAGAGAACCAGATTCCCAGAAATTTTTGTTCAGTTACTTGGCTGAGCAGGGTGTTTTCAAACTTTATATTCATTGCGTATGAGTCCTTTTTATTGATTAGCTTAAAACTGACATATTTAGTTTAACTAGTATCTTGTCCTACCCGATTCATTCGCAACCATGTAGAGAGATTAGAAAGGTAACTTAACTGGTTTATCCACGCAGTAATTTGTCTGGGCCTTGAAGAAAACATTTGTATCGTCGGCATACATTATTAACTCGGGAGAACCGGGTATTCTTGTTATATCATTAATGTATACCAGGAATAGCAGTGGCCCTAAAATAGATGCCTGGGGAACGCCATGCAGAATTCTCATTCTGCTAGATAACATATGGTTTACAGATACGCATTGAGACCGGCTGAAAAAATATGTTCTAATTAATCACGGTGGAACTCCTCTTACTCCATATGCTTTTAATTTATTAAGCAGTATATCGTGCTGTAAAGCGTCAAAAGCTTTTCTTAAACCTAGAAACAGACCAAGTGCCAGGAATTTGTCTTCAATATTTTGAATTATTTTATCTTTGATATTGATGAGTGCCTGTTCAGCAGACTTATTCTTCTGAAACCCATACTGAGCACAACTAATTATATGATGCTTTTCAAAGAAGCCCGATAGCCTGACGTATATGGCACGTTCGAATATTTTTGAAAACTCTGGTAGAACCAAAATAGGCCTATAGTTGTTAACATCGGTTTCGCCACCACCCTTACACACAGGAGTTACTTTAGCCATTTTTAGTTCCTCAGGAAATTCTCTAGACTGGAGCATCTTATTTATAATATCGCACAACATCGGGCTGAGTGTATTTGCAACATACTTTATGAGTGGGACTTTTACGCCATCTACTCCAGCAGCGACACAATTCGGTTTCGTTTGGTTTATATGGGTTTAACATCCCAAAGCGACTCAGGCTATGAGAGACGCCGTAGTGAAGGGCTCTGGAAATTTCGACCACCTAGGGTTCTTTAACGTGCACTGACATCGCACAGTACACGGGACTCAAGAATTTCGCCTCCATCGAAATTCCTCCGCCGCGGCCGGGATCGAACCCGCGTCTTTCGTGCCAGCAGCCGAGCGCCATAACCACTCAGCTACACAATTCGATTGACTTTGAATTATTTTATATATTTCAGTAGGTGACGTTGGTACGAGCATAATAGATTCGAATTGCCTCTCTGATATTAGACTGCATTTTTTCTGCTTGAGCCTCTTCACAGGAGCCTATGGTAATGAAATTTTTGTTCATTTCTTCAGCAACTTCCGTTACTGGAACACGAACGCCGTCTTTTGTAAATGTCAATCATGTGTTGTTGGTGACGCCTTCTACCCATTACTTCGTTGACGTCCCATACTTTCCTAGAATCGTTTTGAAGATTCATGAACCTATTTTCGTAATATGTGTTCTTAGCTTTTCTTAAATCGGAATTCAATTGATTTCTAAGCTTCCTGAACTCGACGAGTACGCTTTAATCTTTGCACCTTATAAATTCATGGTACTTATTGTTCTTTTGCCTTATTCTCTCGTACAATTCACGAGTGATCCGTGGTTTCTTTATTTTCTTGCTCCTTGCCTCACATTCTTGCAATGGAAAGGCCGCACTATAACATCTAGAAAACTTCGTCAAGAAGGCGTTATAGGCCAGATTGGCGTTGGTTTCTTCATATACATCTTCCCAAAATTCTAGCTCAATAAGTGCTATTAATATCTGAAGGCTATCCTGGTTAATTGCATGATACATAAACTTTCTAGGGTGCAAATCGCTTTCTTTTGCAGAAGAAGTGAGGCAAAAAATATGCATGTGATCACTAATATCATTGATTATAACGCCAAAAGTAACATGGCTGCAGTACGTGTTCGTGATACAAATACCTATCGAGGTAGCGGAGTCGTGAGCAATCCTGATGGGCAGCCGTATGGCATTGGTACAGGCATGAAACATTTTGAAATTCTTGTGCTTCTGCATTGCTTGATATTGCATCTATATTTACATCACCAAGGATTAGGATGGGCGAAGTTGAGGACTGAAGCAGAAAGAGTGAATCATCTAGGAAATTTAAAAATTTTGATATACTACCCGCTGGCGGTCTGTATAAAACGCCAATTGCAAAATTTCAGACCTTGACAAAAAGGCTTTCAACGTCGCCATCCAGCCCTTTCAATTCATCTATAGCTTGGAGGTGCAAACTGTTCATCAGATAGAGCGCAACACCTTCACCTCTCTTCCCCTGCGTACTTACTCATACACTTGTAGCCATCTATGTGGGGCGGTACATCCGTTTCAGACAGCCAGGTTTCAGTGAGCGCTAGGGGTGAAACTTCATTCCGAGAGAACCAGGAAGTATCTCGAAGTCATCTATCTTGCTTTTGATACTTCTAGTGTTTAAATTTAGTGCTGTGAATTTTCCCCTGAAATTTTCAAAACTTGATTTAAAATTTTCCGTGTCATAATAACAGCAGTGTACATCCGTATCCTCAGCCATAGATAGCGTCATTGCTTATGTCTTTCTTTACGTCCTTATTAAGTTTGAAAATTTTCCAACATCTGACAAGCTGGTGATGCGTACGACATCAGCTTTTTTGTCCTTCCTTGCAAGTATTCTTCCGCCACGAGTCCACATGAACTTCCAGCCTATTTTCTTCTTTTGTACAATTGCAGAGCGAAGCAGTTCCTTGTTCAAGGTGGTTAAATCTTCATTTATGTATACTGGTTTCCTGTCTCCAGTGTACTCCAGATCTCTGTTTAGCTGCTGTTTTCTTGCCTTTTGCAGGGTTCTGTCCTTATTTGTTCGTTGCACAAAGCGCACAACAATGTTCTCTTGGGTTTTAAACGTAGGCACTCGGTGGAAAATGTCTGTCTGAATCTGCGATTGGCTCACCCAGTAAGGTCTCGATTTTTTTAACAACGTCACATACATCTCCGCTTTCTGGAGCACCCCGTATCTCCAGATTGTTCGACCTCCAGTATTTTTTCAGTTCTTCTAGCTTCTCACTCAGTCTATGGTTCTCTGCTCTTAGTTCTTCTTTCTCTGTGTGAATCCTGAAGCTCATTGCGCAGCTCTTTAATTTCTTTCCGGAGTTCATTTACTCCATCTCAGGAGTTGCTACAATATTTGACACTTTCCTTTAATGTCCTTAGGTCAGCTCTGAGCTCGCGTTTTCTACCTTCCACAGATTTCACGCGATCTTTCACTACCTTACTCATGACAGAGCATTATCACGGCACAATGACTCAATGGCACACCTAAATCTCAGCGAAAAAAGCAATGTACAACAAAATAGAAGTAATGTTGCTGTGTTCCTCAGCAGTGCGCTAGCAGTAACTTATTTACAGAATTATCAGAAACATGACACTTTCTCACCTGCACAGAGTACAGAGAGGTTGGGCCCGTCGCTTATGCGCACCGCAGCCGAACTGAAGCTCGATGACGTAGGCAGGGTGCTTTTATAGCTGAAACCGGCACAGTCGTGTCCACGTGTCCAGTCGATGCTTGCTGTTGATGACACTGCAGGTGGTTGTCTGGGCGATGTACTCGCAGACGATCAGCGATTACCAGGCACGGCGGAAGCTTGTCGCCGATGCTGCCAGGTCTGGTGGATAACGCCGCGCTTGCGCAGTGGATCCTCGTACCCCAGGAACTGCACAGAGCACAGAGCGGTTAGGTTCGTCGTTTATGCCCACCGCAGCCGAACTCCTATGTACACCCAGAGCAATGACTCCTAATCATTAATAACACTTTTGTGCTCACAGCTTCATCAGGAACAAAGAAAGCAAACAATAACGATATTAACCTTCCGAATGCCACATCAGCTCACAGGTCTTTGTGTCTACGCTCAAAATTTAAACGCAATCCAGTGCAGCGGCGAAGAGCGCAATGGGTGCGTCAGCAATGTCAAAACTTGCAAGCGGCACTACCATGACTGGGCGACCTATACAGTGCATTTTATATAAAGAGTACTGAGCTGAACTAGAGTTTTGCATAAACAATGTGGTTCAGGCTACTTTCGCTGCTGCGATACGCATTTCTCATAAGGTAACCTCGGATGATGGAAATACTGGTTTGTTAACTTGTTATGACTGAACAAAAACGCAAATTCCCAAGCTTTAGTGGTCATACCGCAAGGCGTAAAAGCGCAAATTTATCAAGAGGATTCCAGAAACTGATATTCGTAATATTGGAACCCCCTCTCTTACCACTTCTAGGATTAATTTGCAAAGACCACCATGTGCTCAGCTGGCTAACTGAAGCGCAGTTATGGTACCGAGCATAAATTGTATATTTTTTATTCTATATTTAGTACGATTAATAATAGGGAACATAAGTGCGCCATCGTGAGTGGACCAGGTGAAAAATGCATGCTTAGCTCGGTCGCTGTTCCTTTTCCGAACACGCACGTGACACCACGCATCTGACAAGAGTGAACTTTTTTATATTTTACAAGCGTGAACAGAGCGGCTTACTGCGCGCCACTAAATCATCGACAACAGAACTCCTGGTGCGAGCTGTAGGATATTAACGATGAAGAAATCAGCCTGTCTGGTTATTGCACTCACTAAGAAACTGAAGTCCACCGAAATGCTTTATTACGGTGAAGTCAGTTAAACGAGACAGCTAAAGCGTTCATTCTTCAAATATGGTCAATACTAATGAAATTGAATGAAAACGGGGTGCTGCAATAGATTAGCAGACTTTGAACGTTTAGAGGATTCTTGCTAACAGGCCACGCAGAGACTGTGCTGGGAGCTCTAATTTTCCAGTTGTGGGCTACGGCTAATCAGTGGCTTTAGCGTATGTCCCGCAACTGACGCCAAGGTGGCTCTTTGTAAAATGGCTGTGAGAGCTACAGTTCGGTAAATGCGAGATGTGAAAACGATTGTGAGATGAGATTTCGGCACATAGAAACGCAGGTAATCGAAGTTAATCCAGAGGCCTCCATTATACGATAATTTATTATTCTGTAACTTTCGCACAAACATATCCCTCAATTCAAACCACCAAGCTTATCTCAACAAAAAAAGGTGCCAAAAGCAGCATTCCACAGTGACAGTGCAGGACTAGTGCAGAGCTCCAGCGGGCTGGACCGTTTAGCATTTCATGGCGGACTTCAGGAATGTTTAATTTCTTTCTTTATTATAAGATGCTTTTAATTTATGGGGGTTGAACGTCCCAAAGCGACTCAGGCTATGCGAGACGCCGTAGTGAAGGGCTTCGGAAATTTCGACCACCTGGGGTTCTTTACATGCACTGACATCGCACAGTACACGGGCCTCTAGAATTTCGCCTCCATCGAAATTCGACCACCGCTGTCGGTGGTCAGGTCAGCAGCCCAGCGCCATAACTACTGAGCCACCGTGGCGGCTCCAATCAATATAAGATGTAAAAAGTTGTAGCATCAAATGCGCCTTCGTCACCGTATCCCGTACCAGTGATTTAGTAACGCTTCGACTGAACAGCCTAAGACGAACTAAAGGTTACAACAGATCTAATGTAATTCAATCTAAGATAATCCTCCCCCCCCCATTTACTTGTAATCTCGTGCATTTAGTACCACGTTAGAAAAATGCCCTTCCCTACTGCTGGATATAACCAACAGCTTTTCGCTGAAGTGAAAGCTTAGCCAAGCATTTCACACTACGCGTTTGCTTGAAGCATTGCACATTATTCAGCACTCGTCGGTGTGGAAATGTTCTTAGAATGCTGCTGTCCTATATTTGTCAACTTAGTCAAAGTTTGTTTGCGGCGAGTAATGCAATCGACGATCACTAAAATTTCAGTACATGCATGATCGCTGCTTTTTACGACGGCCTATTGTGCCGGCCTTGGTTTACGCGCTGTCTACAGCAGCCCCTACCTTCGTGCATGTTATTTGAGATCAATATAATATAAGTTTAGAACAAAACGATCACTAGGTTAAGATATTTAATCTGCCCTACAACTCCGTTACTATGAAATTCAAATGCATTCCGAGCTTTGAAAGAAAGATTATTTCTTCGGTAATATTCAATTCTTTATTTGCCAGTATACTGGACGGTCCCCAGGGCTAAACGTTGCTGCCTGCTACTGGACGGGGGCCTGGAGCCGTTTACAAGGCGGAAGCAGACAGTGATGAGAGTACGGTAACATCAATTACAACGCTGTAGTAGAAGGCATCAGAAAATACAAACCTGAAGCAATATTTATTGCAACAATCGATTCTTTTTATTTAGAACTGAGAAAAGTGTACTCGTAGCTCTTTTAAGGATTTGAAAGCTATCTGTTTAGGTTTACTTAAGACCGGCAGATTGTGTTTTAATGATAGCAGCTTGTACTGAGTGCGAAAGTATAGACTAACCAGGGTTTAGAAATTCGAGTTAAAGAAGGAATAGCTTTAGGTTGCAGCAATACCATCGAACGAAGGAAACTCTGGCTGTCATACTGAGAAAACAGAAATAATGTAACCAGCGGTGTTCATAGTGATGGTCAAAACTAATAATATTGTATTTTGCAAAGAGATGTCTTGTAGACTGACGATCAATATTAGCTATGCAGCGAATGCATCTTTTTTGCTGAACTATTATCTTTTCAATATTTGCTCTTGTGGCGCTTGCACACACCAAACTGCAGTAGCTCATGTGTGGGGCAGATAATGCGTTGTATAACTGAAGTTTAACTTTTTGCAGCAGAAGTACGACATCGCGACATAGCTCCAGTCGCTGAAAAGATTTTTTTGCAACATAGTTGACATGAATGTCCCAACTCAAATGGCAAGAAAAAAAGACACCGAAAATTTTGTGAGTTTCCATAAGGTCAATATTTTTATCTTGAATCATCAAAACATTTTACAGAATGAATTTCTTATTTCTGGCTCGAAATAAAATAGCTTTAGTTTTCTGGGTGTTTATTTTTATGCGATTTAATTGGAACCAGACAGACAAGTCTTCAAGTGCATCATTGCAGTGTAACACAAGGGCATTGGGATCATTACCAGAAATAAGCACAGTACTGTCATCAGCATATATAATGAACTGAGCACTTGTCAATATCAACCATGTCATTTATGCATAAGTTAGAGAGAAGCGGGCCTAATACATTCCCCTGTAGTACACCACAAAATATTTGAAGTAAGAATGACTGTTGGTTGTTAATGCATACACACTGGCTTCTATTGCTGAGATACGGGTTAAGGAAGGCATGCGATTTTCCGCGGATGCCATATGAAATGAGTTTTTTAAGAAGATTGTTATGGTCGAGACCGTCAATAGCTTGGCTGAAGTAAACAAAAAGACCGAGCGTATATGTTCCGTTTTCAATGCTCTGTAATATATTTTTTTTTATTGCAAGCAGCGCCGTTTCCGTAGATTTGCCTTTTCTGAATCCAAACTGATCATCGGTCAACGCCCTAGTTTTATCTAAGAAATTTATTAGGCTTCAGTAAATGATCTTTTATAGTCCTTTGGAGAAAACAGCTAATATAAAAATCGGTCGATAATTAGTTGCTTCATTTCTGTTTCCACCTTTAAATATTACAGCGGCTCTTGCTCGCTTCATGCGATCAGAAAAGATAGCCGATTCTATTGCTAGGTTTAATTATAAGACAGTACTGGACTGAAAAATTCAATCGCGTACTTTATTGGCTTTATTTGTATGTTGTCACAATCAAGGGCCTTGCATGTTTTTTAAGCATAGAACTGATCTGTGTACTTGAGTTTCGTCTGTCGGGCGAAGGAAGGTGGTTTCACAGGTACTGATACTCATTGCGGGCAACGTTGTTAACCTGTAGTTGCTATGACTTGAGACATTGGTAAAGTGACGATTAAAATGATCAGAAAGAGCTTCTTTACCACTTAGGTCGGCGCCGTTGACTGTTAGTGTTTCTGGAGACGAATAACGTTTACCTATGCCGAGTACGTTTATTGGTTTCCAAATAATACCAGGCCGTTTTTGGCCTGTGTCTGAAAAAAAGATGCTCGTAATAAGCTTTCCTTGCCTGCCTAAGCGTAGTATTTAGCTTATTTCTATAGTTTTTAAATTTTTTAAGGTTTTCCTTAGTTCGTATGAGAAGAAACAAAGTACAGATGGTTTTTCTGTTTGATTTGTTTCAGATGCCCGCGTGTCACCAAAGGTTCCGTCGCCTTTTTAGAACGTTTTAATGTTCTAAACGGGAAATGTGCTGTATGCACTCGAGTATATATTGCTATGAATTTGAGTATGCTTCGTCACCTTTAGTTTCCTAAACGTAGAGCTCCAGTCACACGTACTAATGCTCTTTTTAAACGATTCGAGCGAGTTGTTCGAGATATGATGAAAATTTCATTGACTCTGCGAGTTTTTGGCTTAAGTTTGTGTTTTTGACATAGGTCACAAAAACAGAACAACGGTCACTGATATCACTTGTAATAGTGCGAGCACTGGTCACAATGCATGTGTTCGTGGTAATCAGAAGGTCAAGGGCATATCAGCTTGAAACAGTAACACGGGTTGGCGAGGTGATCAGGTTTGTGAAGCCAGTAGCTTGAATCATATTTCTGAGTTTATTTGGATGATTATTATCTTATAAAACGTTAATATTAAACTCACCTCCACCAGTTAAACAAAACTTGTTTGGCATATTTCAATAAGTCATCAAGTTTATTCTCAAACGCTTTGATACTTCCTTGTAGAGGATGGTACAAGACGGAAACAACTTCATTGTAATGACTCAAGGTGATAGGCTCAGTCATCAGTTGTCACGCTGAAATCGGAGGTTAATTCACATCTTAGGCTAACCTTAGCATAGATTGCGACGCCTCCTCCACTAGAACGATTTAAAAGAAACCGGTTATAACCAGTAATATTTTACTGTCATTGTGGTACCATGTTTCAGACATGAGTATGTAATCAAATTTAAATGAAAATTTATATAGAAAGTAAGATATCTCATCCGCTTTGTTAGATGCAGATTGAGGATTGATGTGCAGAAATGATGTTGCCAAGGTATTTTGTAGTTTAAGATTATAGGACAACACAAACTCAAGTCAAGTATTTCATGTTTGAGGAGCAAGCTGTAATATCGGAAGCGTTCAGCATATTTTGTCAAGCTCATCCTCATGTCTGATTTGAATGATCGGCGCGTCATCGGTCTTCCGGGCAAGGATTTTTTCATTTTGGGTCGATACAACCTTCCATTTGTGCTCTTTCTTTTTGCTGATAGCCTTTCCCAAAAGCAGTGTAAGCATGGGGCAAAGGTGTTCGTTTATGTATATTGCAGTGGTCTCGTCAATTCAAAGATCAGTACTTTTAAGCCATAGCTTCTTTGCTTTAATCACTGCCCTGTCGCGCTTCGCCCGTGTCTTGAACTGAACGATGACATGACTTTTATCAGCATCTTGCAAAGGCACACGGTGGCAGGCTTCTAGGTCAGACTCAGATATGCTTTCATTTATGACGATGACGTTTGTAACGTTTTAATCTTGGGGCTTTTCTACTCCACGTACCTCCAGGATGTACTTTCTTGAATACTGTTCCGAGTCTACCAGGCTGATTTCAAGATCGTGATTTTTATTTTGAAGGCTAATGCACCTAGCATGTAATGCGTCATTTCCACTTGATAGGTTTTTGTTTTCTGCAGCTTCATTTTTTTAGTTGAGATTTTAATTCTTCAACAGTGCGGAAGGCAAACCCAAATCATTTAGAAATGTTTTGTTGCTCGAGTTTTAGCTCCCTAATTTCACTGCGCATATCTCGCTCCAATGCCTCACGTTGCAACCTAAATTCTTGCTTATGTTCCTCTTTTAACCTGGCAAAATCAACCTTCACATATTCCCTTTGTTATGCCACGTCTTTAGTAATATTTTACTCTGCAGGTCTCTTAAAATAACGTGAGAAAAAAAAAGCAGACACTAGATTGCATGAACAACGCACAGACTTAAAACTCAGGGCTTCGGCAGGGAAATGGCAGTTCAAAATTGATTGTGGAATATCACGATATTGATTGAAAGAAAGAACACCAACCTGCACAATGTAATCGTGTTGATATGCGTGCAATCGCCGCCGCTGCCGCTGCCGATGAGCGCGATGGTGGGTGTCACTTGTACAAGTAGGGTTGCCTGGAATCACTGCTTGGTGACGTTAGCAGCGGCCGTTGAAACCCAGGCGCGATGCACCCAGGCTAAAGTGTCCGCAAAAAGGACGCAGCAGGCACACGACTCGGAGTGGCTAGTTGTTAGGCAGGTTTCCCTCCAGGTGGGCCTTGAAGTTGGCGCGCGAGCGATGATAGCTGCACAAAGTAACAGAGTGTTGATATGCGTGCAATCGCCGCCGCTGCCGCTGCCGCTGCCGATGTGCGCGATGGCGGGCGCCACTTGTACGAGTAGGGTTGCCTGGAGTCACTGCTTGGTGACGGTAGCAGCGGTCGTTGAAACCCAAACGCGATGCACCCAGGCTAAAGTGTCCGCAAAAAGGACGCAGCAGGCACACGACTCGGAGTGGCTAGTTGATAGGCAGGTTTCCCTCCAGGTGGGCCTTGAAGTTGGAGCCCGAGCGATGATAGCTACAAAGTAACAGAGTGTTGATATGCGTGCACTCGCCGCCGCTGCCGCTGCCGATGTGCGCGATGGTGGGCGCCACTTGTACGAGTTGGGTTGCCTGGAGTCACTGCTTGGTGACGGTAGCAGCGGTCGTTGAAACCCAGGCGCGATGCAACCAGGCTAAAGTGTCCGCAAAAAGGACGCAGCAGGCACACGACTCGGAGTGGCTAGTTGATAGGCAGGTTTCCCTCCAGGTGGGCCTTGAAGTTGGAGCCCGAGCGATGATAGCTACAAAGTAATAGAGAGTTGATATGCGTGCACTCGCCGCCGCTGCCGCTGCCGAAGTCGCATAGCTTAACCGAAGATTTCTGGCAGGCAAAGCAGACGACTCTCCAAAAGCGGCACTTTTGCTATTGTTCCTACGAATCTCCGCCGCCTTTCATATTGCACAATGAAGAGATGCAGGAAACCAGGAATGCGTTCACGGCACGGCTGCACTACGACCGCGATACCAGGCTTCTGGTGTGCTACAGTGATGGGGAGGAGTGTGCGCATATAACGAACTGAGGTACGTGCACTTCGGCCAACTAGACATGTCAAGTGATGAGCAGTATGAGTCGAACGAGGCGGCTCGAAAAATGCGTACAATGGTTATAGGACCTAGAGAAGTTACTGTTTTCAGTTCCCATTGTTTATCACAGGATGACAGGATCCGCAAGGAGGTGCGTGATTGCTCGCTCAGAGAAAACTACCTATTTCCTAACTATTTCCTAACGCCAAAATAACATTTACTCTGCCATCGTATCTGTAGCGACTGCACAGCATACACGGAGAGAAAGCAGTGGTGCAGAGAACGACTTCGTGAGCCGAAATGCAGAAAGTTCGCAGGCACGATATACGAATGTCACAAGCGGGCCAATAAACAAGTCGTAAAGGCCAATAGCTGTACGTTTTTACGAGCGCCTCTGAGGACGCCTGCAATTGATTTTGGCGTAAAATTGCTTTACGGCGCTCGGCCGCCGTTTCTGCATGACCTTTTGAATTACGTCCGACGTAGCGCCGCTGTGCTGAGCCGGGGACATTACGGGTGCATCCGCCTTGAAAGCGGTGCGGGCGTCATCGGCACGCCTACATTTGTTTGTGACTATTCTTCTCGCGGAGGGAGTCGGCAGAACGCACAATGCGAGGCGTACATGGCGGGCGTGAACCCATTTATCGCTTGAGACTGTGAGAAAAAAAAGTACTAAAGTCGTGCGAGAAACTGAACGCAAGCACCGCGGTGCCATCAGAGTTCTAGCGGTTTCTGAGAGAGGCATTATTTTTTTTTTTGCCATTGTCTCTTTGACCCTGATGCGTTACTACTTAGCGATTTCGGTCCTTTACTCTCGTTCTCAGTTACGGTGGGAGAGGGGGTGGAGGGGGCAGGGGAGAACTGGGGGAATAGGTTTACAGTGACATATAATACTTCTAGTAAACCTACGCGGCCTAAAGCGACGCGTTATTTTAATATTTGCGAATGGGATACACAAAAAAAAATGTTGAGAGGAGCCAAAAATAAAAACGGGAGAGGGGGGAAGGAAAAAAACGAACGTCGAAGTAATAATACGCAAGAAACTAAAAAGCTGAACCAAAAATAAATGCCGGTCAACTTTTTTTTCATTTGCCTTCACGTCAAAACGCGTCTTTAAGAAGTCTACCCACACTGACTGAAGCTGCTTCCCCCTGGGTGGGCATTTTTCGCGCCTCTAGGATCCTAACCGCACGCCTGCGAATGAATGCATGAATGAATGCATGGCTCTGGATACGGGTTGCAATATCCAAAAAGACACGGAATTTAAGAGTCAGCAACCGCAATTGCTAACTTTGTCAAAGCTAACTTGAAACGCTGGCTGATTGTTTGATATTTCCCACACGAGCGGAGACCAGCCTCACTATGTAAACATGGAAGATTCACCTCTATGGTACTGTTGACAGAAGACGCTCTACAACTGGCACGTTCCTTTGTCGTAATATAGTTTACAAAGCACGAAAAGAAAGCGCGATCGAGCCTCGCAGCTGATGTACTATCTGCTAATTTGCAAAGACGGAAAGTGAGATTTCCAATTGCATCTGGCTACATCCTCACTCAAAACAAGAGCGAATCTAGTTCACCTAGACAATGCCGCTTGCTGCTGCAAGGCGGAGAGTAGGGACTAGTACTGTCTCTTTCGCTGCGTTTATTAAGAGGAATAGCTCGTGTTTCTTAAAATTGGACGGTGCTTCAAGCTTCAACCAGCACTCCCTCTAGCTACTTATTCCACGCTGGTAGGCAAATGCGTGATCCCCAATCAAGCACTTCTCTGCGCTGCCAGGCGCAGGGCGCCACGCTGTCCGTACAACGCTCTTATTAGAGACCTTTAGCATACAGTGTACCCTGTTACCGTTACCAGAGTACCGAGAACAGGACTGCGCATGCGCGACTTTTACCGAAAGAGGCCACGGTACCGGGACGCATTTTTTACCGTTATACAGTTAAGGCCGGAGGCTAAGCTTTTACTAGAGTAAAAACAACTCGCACTTACTGTCCACTACGTCTCTTCACTGGCCAAGAGATCTCATGTTTCCGATATCTCGGATCGAAGCTACTACACCTCCGCGCAATGCCACCTATGCCGCGTGAAAAAAGCGCCGATGCCGAGCATAGCGCGGCGGCTTGACAAGCGAGTGGCCGCACGACTTACGCTTGAACGAATGCTCACAGACCCCCATGGTGAAATCGGATACAACTTGGACAGTATTGTCACGTAGTGGTGACGGCAGTCGAAGCAGCGATGAAGACGGACGAAAGGGTCTTCTAAAAGAACTGTTTATTGGGCTGACTTGCACCCAAAATGGACTGAATCACTCGGCGGCGGCGAAGCGACAAGCGTGCTCGGCGGTCGTCGAACAGAATGCCCGCCGCTGTCGGCCGTGCTCAATTTAAAGCTGATAGCGAACATTCGAGATAAAGGGCGCAAAGTTACTTGAACATTCCGGAACAACGTAGAATCAGCTTTGCCTGGCTGCGATCAATCGAGATAAATCTAGTCGCGTCTTGCGTCGCAAACAAAGCGATAAGGTGGTGTCGCGGCAGATTTGAAAAACGAACAAACACTGGAAATACTCGCGGCATTACTCCCCTCTCAAAGAAGCATCGACCCGATGCATTAAAACAAATAATGCGACTAGTAAGAGAAAAAAACGGATCTTGCGAAAATAGAGCATGGAAATGCAGCGGCCTTTAGCGCGCATAATACGGCTTCAGACGGACTACATTGACAACTTCTGGTCGTACGCGGCGTCGCTGGGATGCAGTCATTGCGTCAGGGATGACTTCATAATCCAGTTCACCCAGCCGACGAAGAACCTTGTACGGACCGAAATAGCGGCGCAAAAGCTTTTCACTCAATCCACGGCGGCGAATGGGTGTCCACACCCAGACTTGGTCTCCTGGCTTGTATTCCGCGTTGCGTCTTCGTAGGTTGTAGCGTTTGGCGTCGGACTGCTGCTGATCTTTGATCCGTAATCGGGCAAGCCTTCGAGCTTCTTCTGCGCGTTGAAGGTAGGCGGCAACGTCGACGTTCTCTTCTTCTGTAACGTTGGGCAGCATGGCGTCTAGCGTGGTCGTGGCATCCCTGCCATAGACGAGCCTAAAAGGCGTCATCTGGGTGGTCTCCTGCACTGCGGTGTTGTAGGCGAAGACGACGTAAGGCAGGATGACATCCCAGGTTTTATGTTCGGCATCGACATACATAGCGAGCATATCGGCGATGGTTTTGTTCAGGTGCTCGGTCAGTCCGTTGGTCTGCGGATGGTATGCAGTTGTCCTCCGGTGGCTGGTTTGGCTGTAGCGCAGGATGGCTTGCGTGAGTTCCGCCGTAAATGCTGTTCCTCTGTCCGTGATGAGCACATCGGGGGCGCCGTGTCGAAGAAGAATGCACTCCACGAAAAATTTGGCCACTTCTGCTGCTGTTCTGTTCGGTAGGGCTTTCGCCTCGGCGTAGCGGGTCAGGTAGTCGGTCGCTATGATGATCCACTTATTTCCAGATGTTGACGTTGAAAAAGGGCCAAGCAAGTCCATGCCAATCTGCTGAAAGGGTCTTGAGGGAGGTTCGATGGGGTTCAGAAATCCTGCTGGTCGTGTGGGAGGAGCCTTTCGTCGCTGACAATCTCGGCATGTTTTCACATAGTGTGCGACATCGGCAGACAGTCGGGGCCAGTAATACTTGTCTTGAATGCGGCGGAGGGTGCGAGTAAACCCGAGATGTCCAGCTGTCGGCTCGTCGTGTGAAGCCTGTAGAACTTCTTCGCGGAGACAAGTAGGTACAACAAGGAGGTAGGCTGTTTTGTTCGCTGTAAAGTTCTTCTTCACAAGGACCTCATTCTGCACACAGAAAGAAGACAGTCCTCGCTTGAATGAAGCGGGGGGTGTAGAAACCTTGCCTTCCAGGTACTCGATGAGGCCTTTTAGGTTGGGGTCCGAGCGTTGCTGCTGAGCAAAAGAGCTTGCGCTGATGGGTCCCAGGAAGGGCGTCCTCATCGTCGTCCAGCAGCGGTGCATCTACAGGGGCTCGTGAGAGGCAATCGGCGTCAGTGTGCTTGCGTCCGGACTTGTAAACGACGGTGACGTCAAACTCCTGGAGACGCAGACTCCATCGAGCGAGTCGGCCAGAGGGATCCTTCAAATTGGCAAGCCAGCAGAGCGCGTGGTGGTCGCTGACCACCTTGAACGGCCGTCCGTAGAGGTAGGGGCGGAATTTCGACGTAGCCCAGATGATGGCAAGGCACTCCTTCTCAGTGGTCGAATAGTTAGCCTCGGCCTTGGAAAGGGAACGGCTAGCGTATGCGATGACCTTCTCCAGCCCGTCACTTTTTTGAACGAGAACGGCGCCTAGTCCCACGCTGCTTGCGTCGGTATGAACTTCAGTATCGGCGTTTTCATCAAAATGCGCAAGGATCGGTGGGGACTAAACGACTCTGAAGTTCCTTGAAGGCTTCTGCTTGCGGCGCTTCCCATTTAAACGGCACGTCTGCCTTCGTCAGTTGGCTCAGGGGCTCGGCGATGCGCGAAAAGTTTTTCACAAATCGTCGGTAATATGCGCATAGTCCGAGAAATCTGCGCACTGCTTTCTTATCGGCCGGCCGTTGAAACTGTTCAATAGCAGCTGTTTTCTGCGGGTCTGGGCGTACTCCTTCCTTGCTAACGATGTGGCCTAGAAACAGCAGCTCTTCGTAGGCAAAGTGGCATTTCTCTGCTTTCAAGGTTAGGCCAGACGACTTGATTGCGTCTAGTACTGTTCGAAGTCTTTTGAGGTGCTCTTCAAAGTTCGAGGCGAAGACAACGACGTCATCTAAATATACCAGACAAATTTTCCACTTCAGGCCTGCCAGCACTGTATCCATTACTCGCTGAAACGTCGCTGGTGCAGAACAGAGACCAAATGGCATCACCTTGACCTCAAACAACCCATCCGGAGTTATGAATGCTGTCTTCTCGCGATCTCTTTCGTCGACCTCAATTTGCCAGTAGCCGCTCTTGAGGTCCATCGATGAGAAATATTTGGCGTTGCAGAGGCGGTCCAGTGTGTCGTCGATGCGGGGGAGGGGGTAGACGTCCTTCTTTGTTATGTTGTTCAAGCGGCGGTAATCCACGCAGAATCGAAGTGCGCCGTCTTTCTTTCTCACTAGAACAACCGGTGCCGCCCATGGGCTGTTTGAAGGCTGGATGACTTCGTCGCGAAGCATTTCTTCGACTTGGTCCCGGATGGCTTGTCGTTCTCGCGGAGACACACGGTAGGGGCTTTGACGGAAAGGTCGGACGTGTTGATCCGTTATAATGCGATGCTTGGCAATTGGCGTCTGTCGCACCTTCGGCACCTTCGAAAAGCACTCACTGTAGTTTTGAAGCAGATTGCGGATCTGGTCTTGTCTGTTCCGGTGCAGGGCTGGGTTGATGTCGAAAGTGGGCGAGTTCTCTTGGTCAGGCGGATCTTCTGCGGAGGGGTCGGAGAGGGCGAAGGAATCTCGTACGTCAGATATTTCGTCGTAGAAAGCAATCGTCGTTCCTCTGTTAATATGCCGGTATTCTTCGCTGAAGTTAGTCAGCAGTACTTCGGCCTGGCCATTGCGGAAATGTGCGATGCCTCTTGCGATGCTGATTCCTCGGTCTAGTAGCAACTGCATGTTCCCCTCGATGATGGCTTCAGTGTTTATGGCTTTCGTGGCGCCTACGGTCATGATAACGCTTGAACGGGGTGGGACGCTCACTTCTTCCTCCAGGACACTTAGGGAAACGTGATTTTCCCGAGTTTTCATCGAAGCGATGGCTTCGTCTGTCGAAAGCGTGATCAGCTTGGATCGCAGGTCGATGATCGGGTGATGCTCATTAAGGAAATCCATACCCAAGATCACTTCGCGGGAGCATTGCGGTAGCACAACAAAGGTCGCAGGATAGGTATGTCCTTTGACAGTCACTCGCGCTGTGCATCGTCCTGATGGCGTAATGAGGTGGCCCCCAGCGGTGCGAATTTGTGGGCCGTCCCAAGCCGTTGTGACTTTTCTGAGCTGCGCAGCGAATGTTCCATTCATCACCGAGTAATCGGCTCCTGTGTCGACTAGAGCGGTAACTTTCCGGCCGTCGATAGTCACTTCTAGGTCGGAGGTCCTGGCTCTTGCATTGCATGTCGCTCTCGGCGTCGGGTCACGGCTTCGTCGCGTATGCGAGTCACGGGTTGGGCGTGTGGTCGAAGCTCCTCTGGGTGGCGGCGTCGATTTCAAGGTAGCTTGCGTCGTGGTCGAGGTTCTCATTGTGTGCGGCGTCGGTGCAGCGAGTGTCGGTTCTTCATGCGGCGTCGCGGGTGCAGCGTCTTCATGGGGCGTGGTCGGTGGAGGATCTTCGGCGTTTAGCTCGTGAGCAACCTCACCTCCAGAGGTTGCTGCCTTTAGTTTCCCCTACGGGGGCTGGGCGACCTTCCTCGTACCGCGGCTGCGTAGCTGCGGCGTGGCGACGCAAAGCGCGAGGTTGGCGGCGATGGTGAGCGCGAAAAGCGGTTCGGCGTGTACTCTTCTCGACGCAGGTACTCGTCGATTTCGTGCGGACGTTGTCCGAAGCGTGGTCGTGGGGCGTTAACGGCAAATCCTCGAAGACCGATACGTCGGTACGGGCAGTGACGAAGAATATGGCCGGCCTCACCGCAATGGAAGCACAACGGCCGGTTGTCGGAAGTCCTCCAGGCGTCGCATTTCCTGGGGCTTGAGCGTCGGTCATAGGCTGAGCGGGCGGGGGCTGGGGGGCGGCGTTGTGGAACGATTGGCTCATCTCGGGGAGGACGTGGGGGTTGTCGCTGGGGCTGAGCAGTACTTACTGCAGCGGCGTAGATCATGGCCTGGGGTTCTGTGGCCGTCGGGGTGCCAATTGCCTGTTGCACTTCTTCCCGTACCAAATCCATCAGAGTCGCTGCTTGTGGCTGTGGGGAAGATGGCAGTAATCGGCGTAGCTCCTCCCGGACGATTTCGTGGACAACTTCCCGCAAGCTGTCGCTGGTGGTGGCCGGCGTGTCCGAGCGGATTGCACAGGCAGAGGAAGGGCGATTGTACTGCCGAGCTCGAACTTCGAGGGTCTTCTCAATCGTGCAGGCTTCTTGCATAAACTCCTCGACTGTTTTTGGCGGCTGGCGGACGAGGCTTGCAAAGAGTTGTTCTTTTACGCCACGCATTAAAAACTGAACTTTCTTTTCCTCGGTCATCCCGGGATCGGCGCGGCGAAATAGGCGCTTCATCTCCTCGACGTAACTGCGGACGAGCTCATTCGGAAGCTGGATCCTGGACTCGAGGAGTCGTTCGGCTCTTTCTTTCCTCACGACACTGGTGAATACCTTCAATAGTTCTCTCTTGAATAGCTCCCATGTCGTAAGGGACGACTCGTAGTTTTCGTACCACGTGCGTGCGGAGCCATCCAATAAGAAAAAAACGTGTCCAATCTTTGCCGCATCATCCCACTTGTTGAATGACGCCACGCGCTCAAATTGGTCCAACCATTCTTCAGGGTCTTCGCCTAGGGATCCATTGAAAGTTGGCGGCACCCGCGGCTGCTGCAGTATGATCGGTGTCGACATCTTTGGCGAGGTTGCAGTGCTGGTAGCAGCGTCTTTTCGCTGTCTGGTGCGGTCCGGCAGTTTCCCTAACTCAGGCTCCTCTCCCTGGAGACGTCGGCTGGCTCGCTGAGCTGCTGGTTCGTCCTCGGGTGTGAAGCGCTCAGGGCTGGGTTCACGACTTGAAGGGGGCGTCCGGAACATGGAAGTTACCCCGCACCTCCACCAGATGTCACGTAGTGGTGACGGCAGTCGAAGCAGCGATGAAGACGGACGAAAGGGTCTTCTAAAAGAACTGTTTATTGGGCTGACTTGCACCCAAAATGGACTGAATCACTCGGCGGCGGCGAAGCGACAAGCGTGCTCAGCGGTCGTCGAACAGAATGCCCGCCGCTGTCGGCCGTGCTCAATTTAAAGCTGATAGCGAACATTCGAGATAAAGGGCGCAAAGTTACTAGAACATTCCGGAACAACGTAGAATCAGCTTTGCGTGGCTGCGATCAATCGAGATAAATCTAGTCGCGTCTTGCGTCGCAAACAAAGCGATAAGGTGGTGTCGCGGCAGATTTGAAAAACGAACAAACACTGGAAATATTCGCGGCAGTATCTTATCTACTCACTACACTCGCGTGCTTTAGTGGCCGAAATGTGCACTGATTTGGAAAACTTCACAACGAGTAAATACGCGCCGACAGTCGGCATTGACACGGCCGAGGGGCTGTGCTTGTACGCCGAAAGATGCCTTTGTAAGCGAACCTTGAACAAGGCAGAGAGGGAAGTTTGGCGCGAGGAGTGTGTAAAATGCGCTACAGTCAGCCCGTGCAAGGGCTCAATTAATGCAGAATCCACATAATGAAAACGCACAACTTGCCATTGTTATAATAAACTAAAATGAGGGAGAATATTTGCCCGCCGTTTCAATTCATGGGTAAAGCCTTCGTCGCCTGCTCATTTAAGATGTTAAGTTTAAGCTTACGAGGGCCATCGAACCCGAAACCTTGGTACCTCTCCTTAAGAGTGCTATTAGTGCTGCAATCGCATTATTCTAAAGAAGAGTCAAAAAAGATACATTCGCTGCCCGCTCCACCAAGGCATCACATGTTGCCTAATTGAAAAAAAAAATGAATGACTACAGGACAGCGGTCAAACATCTAGGTGGTGAAATAAAAATAATTGAAAACAGAAATAAAACTTGCCAGAGTCTGTACATCCATTCTCTCAAGAAAACGGGCCCAGGTGTGGGATTTAATTATTCTATACGATAAGTTAGGAAAGGCTGATAGACGACAGGTGCTCCTATCTCGAGTTAGCTACAACGCGTTATCTCGAAGCAAAAGCCTTGAGAAGGCAACATTGTGAAAATGCTAGCAAGAAACAAAGACAAAGACGAACACAGAGTGCCAGTTGTACAGCTGAACCGTGTGTGAGTAATTCCAGGAGCACTATGTGCAATGGTCCGCGCACTCTCTGCGACGAGCCAGTATTCATTACTACGGGCCTTTTACCTTAATGAACGCTGGGCTCGCGATGGTTGAGGCACCGCGCTAATTAGCCCCGTTGACAAAGTGTAGGAGGACTTTGTTCTTCTCACTCACTTCCGCATGGCAAGAGCCCCGGGATAGCTGCAGTGATACAGACAGGCTGAGTGCGACCAGGGGCTTCGACATTGGTGGGCCAATGGTACGCTGTGTTCCAGCAGTGTTTCTCCGCGCGTTTGTAGTTTTGAGCTGAATGCGCCACTTTTACTTTCTTTCGTAGCCCCCTGACCGCGTCCCAGTCGCCCCTGTAGACACGGCTGCCTCAATGCGAACGAACGAGCAGGTAGGCACCAGCGTCAGCCCCAGTGTGGTATTCTCCTCCCTCGTTCCGCATTTCGCTCACTTTGAACGGGACAAGTACAGTTATCAAGGGTAAGTGGTACCTAGTTTTGTTATTTAAGAAAGTTGATTCCCATTAATTACGACATTAATTTTCAATCGATATGCTTTTTCTAGCATGCATCATCGACACTTCGTAGCGTCCGAGTAAAGAAAGCAAAACCTCATTGTTCAATTTTTCATCTAAGTTTTTAAGTGTAAGAAAGCAATCATAATCTGCGGATTTACGAGCATATTGACTGTTTTTTATGGAAAACAATGCAAGCCGCATCGGCTTATATATAGTCTACAGCGTTGTCAAAATCTTATCTCTCAGTAAATAGCCCCATCGCCGACCTATGCAAACATTTTTATAGGGTTACTGGAGTCTAAACTTGCAAATTTATTTTTAGAAAAACCGCTGATATACCTGCGTTACGTAGACAACATTTTCATAATATGGTAACACGGGTCTGAGATCATTAAAGCTTTGGCTTCACAACTTAATTCATTCCACTCTAGAGTTAAATTTTTCTTCTATTACTATAGTACGCAAGTCAATATTCTTGACACTATCAATTGTTAGGAAATCGCCAACTCCAAACCACGCTAAGAAGCGTACTGAGCGACAGAAATACTTAGATTTCACTTGCAATGATCAATGACACTTCAAGCAAGGCGCATTTGTAGAACAGTCAACGCGCCTTAGAAGAATATAAACCTACGATGACGACTATTTGAAGCATGTCCACTCATTCAAAAACACCGTAATTAATAGTCACCACCACAGGCATCTCTTAATAATACTTTGCAACGAGCAACCAGCCCAAAACGAGGCGATTTACTTAAAATACGACCAAAAATTAACAGCGACCGGCCCCCTGCACGTACAGCAAAATATTCGAACGCCTTTCCTAACATACACAATGTTGGTCAAATGTTTTAGAGGAATCCCCCGATGTGGAGTAGATTTGTAATAACGGAGTAATTACTCACGCAGCCATACGGCTACAATTAATTACGCAGCCATACGGCTACACCGAAAAGCTATACAGCTTTCTCAGAAACTTGGTAGTTAAAGAAAAATTTTCCTGGTCCGGGGTTCGAACCCGGCACTACTGCTTCACCGGAGCTGTCGCTCTACCAACTGAGCTGACCGGGACGGCAAGCTTATGGTAGGGCGAGAGTGAATCGATCAATAACTCGAAGTGGAAACAGTGTGGACCAGGACGAATTTTTCTTTAACTACGAAGTTTCTGAGAAAGCTATATAGCTTTCCTTTGTAGCCGTATGGCTGCGCTTGGGGGGATACCTATGAGTAATTACTACCGTATTATAAACAATGTTCTGCGGAAATACCACCCTATGTAAACTAGCAACGACCGTCTCAAGAAAATATTTCCCCATGCACCAAGGGCGATATACAGGCGCAACACAAACCTGAGAGTTATCCTAGTACACGCCAGACCCGATAAGAAACTCCCGCTGACAATAAGTTAGTGCTCTCGATTTAGATGCAAGCCATGTAGGCAGCTGCAAAGCGACATTACTGTTAGAAGCACGGTAAGCGACTGATCTTCCATATTATACTAGCTCTAACTGCACGTCACCTAATCTCTTCTACATGCTTCAATGCTCCTCTTGTCAGAAACAAAAATTGGAGAGCACTGTAGTCTGCTGCTTTGGAGAAATGCGAAAGCATTTGCACCTGAAGGTCCGCAAAGTTTTTTGCAAGTCATCGTTGTTTCCCACCAGTACACATCCCCAACGCACTTTACAGTCGTACACACCCCCACAACGCGTTCGCTTCGTGTCTCTCTAACACGTTTCAACCAACGACCGTTCGGGGTGTAGAGGTCTTTCATCGGTCATTTACTACGAATCACACAGTCTCAATCCTAAGAGCACTGAAAAAGATAAGTTGCGCTCAGTGGACGGCTGCGGGCTTATCACGTTGGCAAATGTGGACTAATTAAAATTTTCGCGAAAGTTCTATCTAATAGTCTGAAAGACGCGATGTCACTTCTCATTAGCTTGGATCAGTCGTGCGGTTTGAGAGGCCGCTCCATACAAAATAGCATACATATTGCACGTACAATTCTCGAATTTCGCTCCGGCTCTTATGAGCAGATTGCTTTACTGCAGATTCACCTTGCGAAGGCATCAGATCGTTTCCGGCATTCGTTTATGTTTTCCCTTCTTGAGCGTGCCAATGTTGGATCAACGGTACTAAAAGATGTGCAATTTTGCTACGAGAACTATTCTTCGTGGTTGATTCTTAAGAGTCACCTTTCAGAACCTGTACTAATATGGCCATCCGTGAAGCAAGGTTGTCCTATGACACCGGTAATCTCTGCCCCCTACCTAGAGCTACTTTGTTTGGGTGTGCTGCGAAACAATATCCGTGGTTTTGTTGTCTTTGGCAATGAAGTCAAAGTGCTTGCGTACGCCGATGATTTGGCGTTTTTTTCTGCACTGCTAAACCCAGTGTTGACAAAGCTATAACCACTATTGAACACTATTGAGCAGTTTCGCATTTTCTCTGGCGCTCAAATGAATAGCTCTAAAAGTTCGAGTCTGTGGTTCGGTTCATGGGGATCAATGCCCACTCATTATGCTGGAATTGAATGGCCTCGTGTGCCCCCCCCCCCCCCCCCCCCCAAATACCTTGGAGTTCCCCTTCATGCATTCAAATCTAGTGGACATTACTGGAGGGAGCGGGTCCTGGCCCTTCAGAGCTATGTTCAGGCTTTTGTTCCGCACCGCCTTTCAATTTTTGGTCGGGCGCAGGCCTGCAACTTGTTTCTTGCAACAAAAATTTATTACGTTTTGCAGGTACTTCATTGCGAGAGACGCTACATCCTAAGCTTTCACCTAACATTTGCGACGTTAATATGGTCCTCCAGTTCTGAGTCGATGCGGCGCGATATCATATTCAGGCCCGTACCTGCTGGCGGACTAGGTTTGACACATGTCGATGTGAGACAGTTAGTTGCACGTTTCTTCTTTCTGTGACGGACAGCTCCCATTCTATTATTTATGCAAATGATTGATATCTATGTTATTTCCGCCTCTATTGTATCACTCTCTCAACTCTAATTGTATTGGTCATGATGCGATGAGACGAGTGCGTAAAATGCTAATTTCGCCTTGTACTAAAATGTTTTGCTTTAAACTTCACGCCAAAGTTCTACCTGTTAAATTGTGGCTTCACAAAAAAAAACTGCTTCTTCTGTTAATCGTTGCCAATGTGATGTATCTGAAACCATCGAAACAAGGAGTACAAAACCACTAGTTTTGCCATATGCACCGTTTAAACTACACTTTTCCTCAATGAATGATCTGCCCTTTTTCATGATGAACCAGCAAAACGAGCACTCGCTAACTGCAACGGTCGCTGCTGTATGTGTTGTGATTTGCCGTTTGCGGTTTTTGCTATGATAGTTTAGCCCTCCAGCAGCGCTGCACCGTACTCCAATGTGCTGTTATGCCGTCGTGCTGTTTTTTCTCTGTTCCCTTCTGTCGTCGTGCTGTTTAATCGCTGTGCCGTTTTGTCCGGCGTGCTGTTTTGACGCGCGTTGTTTTCCCTGCGTTGTTTTGTCGTTGTGCCGTTTTTTTCCCTGTGGTGTTTTGTCGCTGTGCCGTTTTTTGTGCGCCGTTTTGACTCATTTGGACCGGAATGCTGAGCCTGTCGTCTTCCCAAAAACTGATTTCGGTGAGATTGTTCACCACCTGAAAGACGTTTAAGGAGACAGTGACTATCAACCGGACTTAAAGCCCTTTATTGATGCCTTGTCTTTTCTTGCCGTGGTTTTAGTTAAGTTGTGTTAAGAAGTGTGTGTTAGTTTTGTGGCGTTGTGCTTCCTTTATCTTGCCCGGCTAATGGCTTATTACTTTGTATATAATGTATGCATGGCCGCCTGGCACACTGAGGGCCTGGGTTTGAACTGCATTGCCGGCGAATTTCTTTTTTTCGAATGGTCATTTTCGTGCGGACGAGTTCTGCCGACACGCTCTGCTGCCAGGTCCTGTACACGCCAGTCATGAGACAAGAAATGCTTTCGCATTAATATATCGTGGAAACCGGACAATCAGCGCTAAACTAAAAGAAAACCTATAACTGACACAGGAAAGAACGTTGAAAAGGTAGGGTTGGAACATTTTAATCATCGTGGCCACAAATTCTGCAAATAAGAAGGCAGAGATGAGTCCCCTGTTTTATTGTTTTGTCTTCTCATCTCTCAGGCACAGACATACGAGTAACTTTCTTTTACGATAACAAAGAGGGGCCACCGGCGTATCACGGTTATTCGCTAGAAAACACGCACACACTGATTCATGTTTTGTTTATCATCTCTAAACTGCGTGTATTGCACTCATTCTTTTGCAAGCAGTGCGGCAACAAAATGCGTCTTTCAGAATCCTCCCCCCCCCCCCCCTCTAATTCTTCTCTTCCCCGCACATCGCATTACGAGCCAAGAAGAGAGAAAACCACTGCGAGCGAAACAAACAAATCGGAGCCGTCGCCAGGCGGACAGAGCGGGAGCACGTGCGTGCTCATGTCGCGGCTCTCCCGAACTGCCCGGCCTAGACTAGCCCGGCGGAGGCCTAAGGGGCCTCTCGTGGCCGCGTACAGCCGCCGCGGCACTCGGCCTTTCTTAGCGGCCGCTCCTCTCCTTGTAGCCGCTCATGTCGCGCTGGCTCGACGGCATCTGCCCGTGCCGGGGCCGCATTGTGGGAGAAACGCTCGGAGCGCATCCTTCATCGCGGCCGCGCGCATTCAGGGCGGAGATGTCAGCCGAGGACAGGCGGCCGGGCCCGTCGTCATTCCTAGTGCGGCCGTCCTCGAGGCCCCAGGGGCGCAGCCGCACGCACTTTGGTATGGCTCTCAGGAGCCCGATTTGTCCGCGCCTCGCAAAAAGCCCCGCGAGGAACGCTACACCGGGCCGTTTCTTGCGCGCCGAGGAAGACACCACACGGCACGCTTCTCGGCCATCTCCGCCGATGGCAAGCGAAATTATGCCATGCGTTCGAGACAAAGGAAGGGCGAGGGGGAGACGAAGCGCACGTCCGTCCGTCCCAGATTACGACAACGGGGATCATCGGGAATTCCCCATCTTGCTGCAATGAAACACGCAAGCACGCATGCGCACACAACACACATATGCACTCCGCGTGTGTGGGAGAGAAACCTTATAAGATTGAGGGATATGAGGCATATACGAAAAAAAGACAACAAAAACGACAGTGAAGATAGGGGATTGTGCAATTCAATTTTTAGGCACGAAATGCTTTTACCTCCCATTCTCGGCAAACTCAGCCGAACGTTCCTCAAAAATCGCGGCGAAGTTTACGTTGGAACTGACGCGAATTTCGGCCCTAAGAAGGTCTCTATAAGCACTTACAGCTGGATTTGGACCCAGACGTTCTCGAACCCAGTACCTTGCTCGACAAACGCTTGTGACCATTCGGCCGTCACCGCAAGAATAAAGCAGTTTTGCTAACATGTGCTTCCATACATTAGCTACACTTCCAATTAAGTGGCCACACCGAACGACATTACATAAGCCGCGCCACTAGGTAGTCCGCACCTCGCCACGCAAATTACACTTCGCGGTGCTTCAGGGTACTGGTAGAGACTGAAAACTAAATATTTTGACATGTTTGCCGGTCTGGTTAGGTTTGATGACTCATAAACTCTTACACATCTCCAACCAAAAACTTTAATTTAAAACCCGAAGTTTCGGAGCCGGCTCCAGGGGTGCGCCCCTAATGAAGGAGCCTAGCTGGCTCCAAAACGTCGTGCTTTTAATTCAATTAAAGTTTTCGACTGGTAGAGACTGCATGACACCACGGTTGGCAGTTGCTAGCGCTGGTGCCACTCTGCAAGAAAGGAAAGAATAAGTTTTCACCATTATCCGTGATACGTCAAGCCAGGCATGATCAATACTGCTCGTCCGCATGCTCGGCGGCATTAGCGCTGCACAGATAGGGCTTGATTTCAAAGCAAGCAATAATCTTCAAAATGTCGAACGCAAAGGAGGCGTTCCCCCGAAGCATGGACGTGGTCGACTGATCTCCAAATGCTGCTTTATAGGACCGCATGTGAACTCAAGAAGGCAGTCTAAGGCGTCGCTAACGCCAGAGAAAAAGGACACGAAAGCCGCGTTACAGTGATGGTTGAAACGCGCGAAGGACCGGACGGCGAAGTAGATAGACACCAAAAGCGCATTGGCTGTCAGCTGGTCATTTATTTCAGGAAACACAGCGATATGGCCACGGGTGTGCACATTCTCCTTGTCTTTGTTTTGTTTTCATGCGGTTCCAAGTCCATATTACTGTTTTCCGTTCTCTGCTGCTCGTACTTTTTTAGCTGGTTCCACTATGTATGCCTGAGTAACCAGCTAGGCCGCCTGGCTTGTCTGCTACTCGGTTTCTGAAATGAACTGCCGGTTGATAACACCCCTCTTGGTGTTTCTCTCCCTCGTTGTCCCGTGCTATGCGCTGCTTCAGTTAAGGCCGTTGACCAACATGTCCAACTTCGCGCATTTGTGCCGCTGTGAGCATGTACAATAACCTGGAGGAGAAAGATTCAAATAGCGGAGTTAGCAATATCTATGACTGGTCCTAGAATTTGCTACGGTGCTGCTTCGAAGCATTCACTCTGGGACGCTGCCCTCGCCGAAGAATAGACCGGCAATTTTTTGTAGTTACTAAGGAGCACTAGCGGAAGAATCATCACAGAAGACAGCCGTAAGGAGCAACGCCCCCAAAGGGACACATCTGAAGTGAACCTGACTAAAGGATTTGCACCCGAAACTACGACGATGGTAGGCACCACCGTGACTAAATAGAAGATCAAGCGCGACGCGCGGAGGTTGTGGGTGTGTTTCCAACCGGTGGTATGTTGTCTCTTTTAATTGGTGTTAAATTATCTTTAATGTAATTCATAACTAAATTACCGTTCTTCCATACCAGAAAAAAAGTAATAATGTACACGTCCATCTGGACAGAAAATTTGTTCGAATTACGAAGGACTTCGAGCTAAAGGGGGCTCCGATCGAAGCTTAGGGGCTGACGCAGAGAATTTCGTGGCGGAAAAGGCAGGTGGAAACATCAACGCGCACAGGCCTTTGGCACTGTTGGAGATGGAGGGGCCCTTGAGTAGGCTGACTCGTTCAGCACCACAGGTCCCGGCTCCTAAAGACGTTGTCGGAGTCCGTTAAGAAGGAAACAGTTAAGAAGGACTCCGTTAAGAAGGAAGAAGGGAAGGAGATTTATTTACATTTTTACACGCGTAAAGATCAGAAGTGAGGATCATATTCGAATGCACTCGTGTGTCGAGTTCTATAGCGTTCCTCGTCCCTAAATTCCCCAGGTTGAGGATGCCCTCGCCGGGGTGGGAGTGGCCTGAATCTTCACTTGTTCACACAAACTCACACCACCGTACATAGGGACGCACCCCCGTCACATGTTGAGCATGGGAGAAAGGACAATGCCGTCGGATTAATGTCCTCTGGCCAGCTAAAGGTTCCCGCGCGCTGCCGACACATGTTCTTCATCAGATGACAACCGGCGCGCAAGGCCAGAACGCAAGGTCGAGAAGAGTGGCCGAAAGCAGTCTATTGTCGTTAGAGATGTTTGCGACGGTTGTGGACGATGACCGCCAGCCCACCGCGGGGGCTCCGAACGCCGAAGAGCCACCCCAAACGAGGCCCTTTTGTTCCCCGACATAGTCACGGCGATTGGGGAAGATAACGGCCGCTTGCTCGCTGCGGCGGCGTCGGAGACTTCAGAAGGGGGTTGTGCTCAAACTTCAACTCTGCTTTTTCGGGTCCCACATTCCAACCGGGCAAAGCTCGGAAACTGGAACCAGCTGACACCTAGGTCCTCTCCACGTGGTCCTTGAAGGTGGGCCTGGGAGCGATCACCATCGAGTTGCTCGGAAGCACCCAGCAGAAACAGACGTGCTGGCTGCCAACAGGCGAGACTTGCTGTCGCCGTTGCTAATAACCAGACTTGCTGTCACCGTTCTTAACAGCACGTACGCAGCTGTTTAGCACTTACGGTAACTGATATAATTCTAGTGCTCTCTGTCGCTCACAGGAACTGCGGCGGTGCCACTCGGCCTCCCTTTACCCGCGAGGCGAGAAAATAAACCTGTACCGTGTGCTACAGATGCAACACACACACAGGATAGGTTTATGTGTAACGTACAATATACCGGCTGTCCCATCTAAATTAAGCCAAGGGCTAAAAACAAATTATTAGAGACAGGCGAGTGAAACCAGTTCCACATTTGCGACAGCCATCTTGCGCACCACAGCCAATTTTTGTTTTGCTATTAATTAATAGTTTAATTAAGTTTAATTATATAAATTAAAAATATTCGCTTTAGACAACAAATTGCATTTGAACAGTTGTAGGGCACCTTCAGAAACCTTCATTCCATCATTTATGATAAAGAAACCCTCACGCGTGTCTTTTTTTTCCAGCTGCAAAGAAAGGCCCCGGAATACAAAAATAACCACGTGACTAACGCATTTGCGCGCCACGATCGTGCTGCTCTCAAACGTGGTTTGAGCAAACGAAATAACCTGCAGCCTTGACTCGACGGCTCCGCAGCAGCGACAGGCCGATATGTTGGTCGTGGTTTCCAGTCTGCGTCAGCCAATTGGAACACCTGACGGTGCAAGTTGCCGCCGCCAACATATCGGCCTGCCGCTGCTGCGGGGCCGTCGAGTCAAGGCTGCAGGTGATTTCGTTTGCTCAAAGTACGCTTGAGAGCAGCACGATCGTGGTGCGCGAATACTTTAGTCACGTGGTTTATTTTTGTATTTCGCGGGCTTTCCTTGGAGCTCGGGAAAAATACACGCGTGAGGGTTTCCTTATCGTAAATGATGGAACGAGGGTTTCTGAAGGTGCTCTACAACTCTCCAAATGCAATTTGTTGTCTAAAATCATTTTTAATTTAGATAATTAAACTTAATTAAACTATTAATTCATTGCGAAAAAAATTCCCTGTGGTGCGCATGATAGTTGTCACCAATATGCAACTGGTTTCACTCACCTGTCTCTAATAATTTATTTTTACCCCTTGGCTCCAGTTAGCAGGTACACCTGGTACATAAAGGGCAGTGTTCGCCGCTGGGGTGGTGTCCAAGCACTTCGCTGTCGCGTGTCGCCGGCAGCGGAAAGTCACCTGAGCGGCCTGTTCGAATAAACCACCTAATATCATCACGTGCTTGGTTTGTGTAAGGCTGAAGGCAGCTTAGATGTATTCCTGTATTTGTACTGGTATCTCCTTGTTACAGCGCCCGCGATATGGCATGTTGCTCACATTTACGGGAACGTTATGCGTAAGACTGGCACGAGTAGATACTGGCTGATTAATGATATCCTTTCTGAATTTGAACTAAGTGAGGGCGCTGATTGTCCGGTCTAACCATTTAGATAGCCCTAAAACGTTTACAGTCCTTTTTACGACAGCCACGCGACGCTTCCAGATACTCGGAAGGCGCTAATGACGTCGTTATCGAGGAAGGAAATGTGCCAAATGAGCACCCTGCGGTATCGGGTAAGGTAATGGACACTTTGCAGCACATCTGAGGACTAGATTCCGCTGGGATGGAGCGAAACGCTCTTCATCAAAATGAGCCGATCTGAATGCGCAAAAGTTGTCGTGACTAGACTTTCGAGAGACGTTGATGACATGTATTCTTGGAAGAATGCTGGTCACAGAATTTTCCTTCTTGAATTTCCAGAAAAGTGAACCTCTCTCTCATTGTGCGTACGCTGCGCACACTTAACTGCCGCATGAAAAAACACTTATCTAACATCTTGAAAACTAGTATGATTAGTACAAGGCATGGCCAAAGTCTGTGAGGACAGCATGAAACAGTATTGCAGCATTCGCGCACTGCCGCTGCGTCCTAGAAGAGGGGAATGTTAAGGTTCGCCGTTGAGAGGCGATGATTGCTTGACGTGTTTGACGGAGACAGTCTGGGAATGATTGAGTGGAATGACTGAGTTTACCCACACGAAGCTGACGTAGGGTACGGCGACTGGATGAATGTGGCACTGACTTGTGGGGAGTCCCGTTAGATATCATGGTTGCCAAGATAACCTCAGTAACACTTGAAGAGGGAGTAGTCAAAGTTGTGTACATCGAGTATAAAGTGTTGCCTGAGGAAGGGGTGTCCGCACCACAGTAGTAAGTGCTGTCCTGGTAAGGTAGGGAGAAATGAGGTACAAACATGATGCATGTGTAGAGTGGGAATGCGTGGACAGTCTCCGCAGGCAATGTTGCATAGTCATGCAGCCCGACAGGATCCTTAATGAGCTTACTGTTAAGAAGAAAACGGAAACCTTCGGTAACTTTTCCCATCCATTCTTCAGTTAAAAAAAAACCGGGTCAGGAGGTAACTTAACCAAACAAGGTGCTCGAATTGGCAAAGCAGCTGGTTGGCAGGGTTCACCACTTCTGGCAGATGTTCCAGGGCGCACGCGGCACTTCAGATGGAAAACAAGCATCCATTACAAATCCTGTAAGTTCTGCCAATAGAGCGTGGTAAGGCATTTGTCACTACCTCTGATGCGCGCTCTTATGCCTGTTTTTGTTTCCTTTCAGCCTCATGGCGCATCAGTAAATCGAAGAGAAAAACACGCGGATTGCCTTCTAGCGGAGCTCAGTGTTATTTGAATAGGTTGTGCTTTTTTATTACATCCGAATTTCTGTGCAACAAAAAGTTTCAAGGTCTACATCGATGTTCCGTCAAGAAATTCCAGGAAAGGAGCACTTGCAGCATCCTTCAGAAGGCGAAATAAATCTTTATCCCTATGAGCCGGCTTTCGACATTGACCGCAAGAGAGGGCGAAGCCGAATGTTTTTTAAAACTACAAGGATTTTTGTACCTTCATCGCGCCATGCCTTTCTACATCTGGAATTCCTTTTCACAGATTCCGACCTGGCGAAGATAAGTGCTCTGACTACAGCTTCTTCAAAGTCTTTGTATCCGAATTGGATATAAATAAGCTTCTAGCTCGGGCGTTTTGGTAACGCGAAGTTGTTAGTTTTCGTTTCTCTAAAGCGATGTTTTTGTCACATGTACTGGAGCAGGTAGAAAACTGTTTTCTACATTACAAGCAGCCATTTCCCAGAAAGGGACCGACGGCATTTTGAAAAGAGCCGGAGCCACTACAATGCCTTCTCAATACGGATGCTTAATAGCATTGTCTTTTATGATCTTCGGTTTTCCGAAAAAAAAGTTGTTTACGCTTTTCGCCGCTAGAAAGGAAGAAAGTTATAGCCTTGTTTTGGCGCCCGAGGGGCGTCGTAAAGCATGATACGCCTATTGGTTGAGGAAGTAGCACTAACGACATATTCTGTTGTGTATGCACAGCGCCGTAGCTCGTGACATGGCGAATTGCGCGCGAAGCAGTAACACATGCCGCCTCTTTATTTAATATTGAATAATTGTAATTACCTTTGAATCCTTCCATTTTTTTCTTCCTGCTTCTTTTCTTTTCTATACTGCCATACGGAGAAGTTTAAAAAGTGCAAGGTAAAAATGAATGCAAGCAGCCTTAGGAGCCTTTGTACAAGGAGAAGCAGTAGAGAGCACAAACGCACCATTTCTACGGAGCTTTAACCGGGTAACTAAACAAAGTGCCTACGTGAGGCATAGATATAAGAATGCAATGCACGCAATGACTTGGCAGTGTCAAGACAATAGAATGCACAACTAGTTGGGTGAGCGGCTACCACGAAACATTCATAACGGACTTACGGACAGCGACTTCTAAGCAGTTCGAATTCTGTCCGACTGAGGTTTTAAAACTGTTTAACAGTTTCGGTAGGCGACACTGAAACTTTTGGTCGTTATTATGACAGAATCACAGGAACTTCCGTAATTATGTGTGTGGTGAGTGTCGTGCAGGTTATTATCGCTTTTAGTTCGCGGTCTCTGCGAACGTCTAAGGTTTCCGACAAGCCTTCGTGCATATATCCTCGTCAGACCCGAGCAAAAGTTCAACTCATAAGCATCCATCCAAATATATTTCTCAAGTATAGGTGCTCCCATGAGTGTACAAAAAAATCAAGTCGTATACAGGCCCAACAGTTATCCCTTTACGAGTTTTCTCCGTGCTCTAGGCTACGGGCCTCTGCGCCCGCAGCAAGATGCAGCAATGTCTTGTGGCATATATTTAGTTACATACATGTGCTACAGAATGAGTATATAAATAAAAATCACAACTACTCGCATAGTAAAGCACGAGGAACGTGGGAGCTATTTAGTCACTGGGAGGAGCAGAAACCTAATTTATACCAATCAACCAACTTGTAAGGCTGCTCACAGCGCGCCTATTGTTGCACAGTTCTCGAAGAGCTGACTTCGACTTGGAAGCACAGTGAGTACTATTTAATATCTAATATCCCTTAACAGCCTTTTCTCTGCAGAAGTGAAGTGTTTTAAAAAAATTCTAGTGAAAAAAAAGCGCATTATAATGTCCTTTTTATTTGACGACGAGATATGATGCGCGGGATTTGGCTTTCACAATATTGATTCTAAAAACAAATATTGGGCATCTACAAGAGAGCTGCTTTTTCACGTAGGTCAAGCGGCCTTGCGAGCAGAAACTGCGGTCCATACCTGCGGTCGTCCTTGGTTGCCTTTGAAAGGGACATTTACACCCAGAAAAAAGGAGTGTGCATTAGTTCCTGCCTAGCCCCCGTGCTCAGCGACCTCGTTTTGGCATACCACGAACGGAACCTCTGAAGACGGCTTAGCGCTTTAAGGACCACCCGGATCTTCCGGTACGTTGACGATTACCTCATCGTGTTCGACTGTCAGCCAGGGGATCATACCACTGACCATGTGAACCTCATCTCTGACTGCTTTGAAGCAACCATCTCCGGCTTGACCTTGACGAGAGAACTTCCCACAGACAACCAGCTGAGATTCCTATATCAAGTTTTGACTTGTGACCCACATCATCTATGCTAGAAGTACTCACCCCGCTCTAAAAAAATGTCTTCTACCTTTCGAGTCTGCGCACTCAAAGGTAGTTAAACGCCGTATCGCCATAGCAGCAATGAGATGCACTCAAAAGATCATGCCCTCATCAAGTTGGTGCCAGCTTTGCATCCCCAATCAAGAGGCTATAATTGGCAGGTTTTCCCATGACCTTCCTCATGGACCTGGCAGAGGTGCTCCTGGCAGAATTCCGGAAAGGAAAATTGAAGCGCGACCATTCAGAGTATGACAAAAAGAAGACTGTCACAATTTCATACGTGCATTTTGTTTCGCATCGGCTAAAGAAGGCTGGGAACCGCGCTGCCATCCCAGTCATGTTTTCAGCACCGAACAAGCCGGACGGCCTTTGCCGAAAAGGGAACGAGAAAGAAAATAAAAAGATGTCATGCGTCAAAAAACATGAAATCCGCTTTGTTGGCTGCAAGATCGGAGCCGTTTATGAGATTCCTCTAACTGGCCGCCCGTACGTCGGTCAGACAGGCCGTTGCTTCAAAGACCGGCTGCGTGAACACGCTAATTCAATAAGAACTGGAACAGGGAGCAATTTGCCATTACTCTGCAAGAAATGCAAAAGCTGTAAACCAAAGCTGCACGAAATGCGTGTTCTGCGTAGGTACAAAGAAAAAGAAGCAAGAAAAATCTTCGAAGCATTCGTCATCGACAAAAGGGAGGTGACCTGCGTCAGCACCCCATCGATCGCCCTCCTCCAGAAGGAATTGTCACACATGAAATCTTGAGTTCCCTTTCCGAGGTTAGTGTCCGACTTTTTTATTTCCTTTTTGTTTTGCATCCTGCAAAATCACTCGGTGTTTTACCTTTTCTTCCTTCGACAGTATTTATTGCACTCACAAATAAAACCGTTTTCAGTTGGTGTCAGCGCTGTGTTTGCCTTTCTTTTGTCGTCCATGCGTTTTTTGCGCTGCATATTTTCATTTTCTGTGATGAACCAACAGGCCCAAACTACCACCCTTCATCAGTTCTGTGTGAAGCTTGGCAAGACAGCCACACAGACGTATGAGCTCCTTCGTGACGCTTACGGCAACGAGACACTATCGCGGGCGCGAGTTTTCGAGCGGCACAAGACGTTCGTTTCAGGGAAAATGTCGGTGGAAGACGACACAAGGCAGGGACGCCCTTAAACCTCACGGAATAAAAACAAGGTGGCTCGGATCAGGGAAATCGTACTGCAAGAGCGCATCATCACAGTCCGCATGCTATCAGATGCTCTCGACATTAGTTAGACAACATGCCACAAAATTTTGCGTGAAAACTTGGGGAAACAAAAGCTGAATGCCAGACTTTTGCCGCACCCCCTCACACAGGACAAGAAGGACACGCGGGCATCAGTGAGCGCTGATTAGCTCTCCGAGGCAGAGAACGATGCTGCAATCGTCGACAGCACCATTGCTGAAGACAAAACATGGTGTTTTCATTACGATCCTCAAACAAAGAAGAACTGCGCTGAATGGCGGTCCACAAGCTCTCCGGCGTCTAGAAAAGTGCGGCGACAGAAGACCAAAACAAAGACGATGCTGATATTTTTTTTCGATGCCAGAGGTGTCATAAAAGACGAGTTCGTCCCACAAGGGCAGATGGTGAATCATGAGTTTTATATTCGCGTGCTCCAACACATACGTGATGCACTGCGACGCAGTCGCCCTGACTTATGGGCATCTGAACAATGGAGCCTTCTCCACGATAACGCAAGGACGCACATGGCTCTCAGCGTGACAAAATATCTCGCCAAACACAGCACTATTGTACTTTCCCATCCGTTATATTCGCCTGACCTCTCCCCATGCGATTTTTTCCTGCTTCCTCGTGTGAAGAGAGCCCTAAAAGGTCGCTGGATGGGGACCGTGGAGGCCATTCAATACGCCACGACAAAGGAGCTGACAGCCCTGCCAAAAGAAGCGTTTTCCAACTGTTTACAAGACCTCAAGAAGCTTTGGTGTGTGTGTGTGCGTGTGCGTGTGCGCGTGCGTGTGTGCGTGTGCGTGTGTGTGCGCGTTTTTCAAACCATTCAGCATGCAAAGGAGAATATCTGACATGACAGAGCATTAAAGTTCCTGCGAAGGATGTGTATTGGTGTTCCATCATATTCTGTAGGCTTATTAGGGCGGAAACTGAAAAGAATCCCTTCCAGATCACATCTCAAGATCATAGGAAGAAAAGCTGACGCAGATATGGATTGATTTAATGAACTGCAGCTAGTAGTTGGAGCAACCACCCTTTGCGGTGCTTTTAGAAAGTGCCTGTTGAAAACATAAGCTACTGCAGGTGGAGGCTGACGAAAAGAATCGAAAACAGAACATTTATTAGAATTCATACGCCTCTGAGATAATTCATACCTCTGATTAATAATAATAATAATGTAATCACAAATGTACAAATACCATTACAGAAACCAGGTTCGCCTAAGCCATCATTGTGTCTTGTCACGCGAAGCCCGGCGGTCAACAGCAAGACTCGGCCGCAAAACTGACTATATTTTTGGGAGGGGGGAGAGAAAAGAAAGAAGACACTAAAGAAACCAAAGAGATTGCAAGTAATACAATACCAAGCACAAAACAGGTAGAAACCGAAAAGATTTATAATGGCACAGAAATTGAAGTATGCAACATGATGATTCTAAGTGCAATTTCTCGAGTTTAATGCGAATATCACCTATAGACTCAGAGGAATTAATTTCAGGGGGAAGAGCACTAAATATATCTGGAACATAATAAGCTCGAGTATATGTACCAAATCTGGTCCGTGTGTGGGGAAATGAAAATGCAGGCGCATGACGTAAAGGCAGGGGAAGCTCAGTGGGGACTTTATATCTATCGGTCAAGAAATCTCTGAGTACCACGGTATGAACAAAAAGGGATCGAAAATTGGGCATCCCTAGCATTTGAAAACGGTTCACATTTTGCGGAGTACACACATCTAAGTAACACTTTTTAACATGCATTTTAACTATCCATTTACACGTTGAAGCAGATACCAGAACAATTAACAGAGGTTGTGATTCCATACCTGAGTACACTGTAGGCTAAGGAATGAACCAATATTTTCTTTACCGAAATGGGTACAAATATCTTAATACGATACAACAAACAGACGACATACGTAAGATAAATTAATCGAAAAAAGAAGACCAGAATCAAACCAAATGACCAAATACTTTACAGAATTCAAAAACTGTGCTGGAGAGCAAGAGCAGTTCATACATCGGGATGTGTGTAGATGAAGGAGGTAAGAAAGTGAGACACTTTTGAGTGGGCTGAGGAAGCAAACTAACCTTGATTTAGAATGATTAATATCAATTGAATTCAATAATAATAATAATAATAATAATAATAATAATAATAATAATAATAATAATAATAATAATAATAATAATAATAATAATAATAATAATAATAATAAATAATTTTATTTTCTCACCGTTGATATCAATACAGGCGAGACATGCCGCTCTAAGCCTTTAGATGGCTTGTAGGACCGTTCTAAAAAATATACATAGTGACTGAAAAGCATGAATCATGCGTATATAGAACAAAAAACACAATAAAATAAAGATGAAAAAGCACACTAAATATTAGTAAGTCCATTCAAAACAAAACTGAAAAGAGAATACAGGCGCAAAATCTAACAAGGCGAAACAGATTGCACTAGTCCTAAAACTAACTTTTCCATTCATTCTTCAATAATTCTTACAGCTTGCCTCTAGAGCTAGCCGCAAAGATATCAGCCGGCAGTTTGTTGAGAGCAGCCGGAACGTAAGCGAAACGCCTGGCCGCACCATACCTCGTGTTTGACCGAGGAACAATGTAACGGTTATGTTCTCTAAGTTGTCTTGTCTGGGTAGTTTCCTGTTTAAATTCACTGTACCAATTGTGCTTAAGGACAACTGTACCAACGAATAAGGATTTGATGTTTGGGAGCCCTAGTTCACGGAAGATATTTTCAGCTAGCAAAATGGGTGTGTTATAAGCAACGTTTTCGAGAATATTCTTTAAAATGCTGTCGATCCTGCATATCCAACTATCCGAGCAAAATCCAAAGATGGTAATACCGTATCTTAACACACTGTACGCCGAAGCATGTACAATCGTTTTTTTTACAGATAAAGGAACAAATTTTTTTATATTAAACGACAACCATGCCACTGACATCTGTTTAGAACAAACATTAGATAAATGGTGATTCCCGGTTAAGCTACAGCTGAAAGACACTCCTAGATACTTAACACATTCCACATATTCAATATGTGAACACTTACAAGAAACACAGTTTGAAATATGTAAGTAAATATGAATGTTAATAACAATTGCCTTTAGTGGAGAACGGAAACAGTCGAGCTGTGTTTTTTGGCCGTTGACAGCAATTCCATTGTAAGCAAACCAGCGTATTGCAGTGTAAATGTCATTTTGCAACAAACCAGAGGCCATTTTGGAGGATAGATGCTTTGCCAGTAACGCTGTGTCATCAGCATATTGGAATACTAAACATTTGAAAATAGCCAATGGGATATCATTTACAAAAATATTAAACAACAATGTGGATAAAACTGACCCCTGAGGTACATCCGCATTCAGCGGCAATTAACAACTGAAAACGCCCATATCACCGGTAGCGACCACTTTATAACGATTTCTGAGGTAGTCTTCGAGACTGGTAAAAAGGCCCACGGAATCCTGACAAATACAGCTTGCCTAACAAGATTTGATAGTTCAGGGAGTCAAATGCTTTCGCTACATCTAAGAAGAGAGCACACATGAAAAGATTCTGATCAAACGCTGAAAACAGCTCATCCGAAAATTCCTCAAGAAGGGCAACAGTACCGCGCCCAGAGACAAAGCCAAATTGGCGATCATTCAGGGCAGAAAATTAGTTAAGAAAAGAAGACATAGTGCCAAAAAGAATTTTTTTTTAAGACCTGGGCAATTGGCCAGCAGTTTTCAATCGTATCTTTATGTCCTGACTTGTGTAGGGGTAAAACAACTGCAGTTTTCAGGCGTTCAGGAATTTCGCCACCCTCCAAAAAACCACTCAGTATGCGAAGGAAAATATCTGACAGAACATTAAACTTCCGCGACGGATGTGTATTGGTATCCCATCATATCTAGTAGGCTTGTTAGGGCGAAAACTGAAAAGAATCCCTTCCAGGCCACATCTCAAGATCCAAGGAAGAGAAGCTGACGCAGGTATGTACTGCAATAACGAACTAGAGCAAGTAGTTGGAGTAACAGTACTTTGCGACGCTTTTACAAAGTATCTGTTGAAAGCACCAGCAACTGCTGGCGGAGGCTGACTATAAGAATCGAAAACAGAACTTTTATTAAAATTCATACCTCTGAAATAATTTACCAAAGACCAAGTTTTGCTCACATTATTTGAAGATTGCTGGAATTTATAAGATAAGTAACGGCGCTTGGCGCCGCGCAAATAGGCGACAGCCCTGTTTCTGAGCTTTTGAGCAGTGATAATACACAGTGACTTCATATCTGAAGATACGATAGATAAGATAATGTGCAATAGGTTTGCAGGCTGGAAAGGTAATAAATATCGAACATTGTATAGTACACATGATAAACCACGAAGATTGTTACATACTACGGTAAGCTGACTATTCCAAGACATATCTCTGTCAAAAATTATACCAACGTAATTGACACTATTTACGTTATGCTTCAAAACGTTTGAAACAAGCTGACATAGTCACAAAATAGAACATTCGAAACAGAAACCCAGACGGTGGTGGGCAAAAGGCAAATCTGAGAGTACAAAAAATACAACTCTCACCTGCAATAAATCTGTGATCAGCTGCAGCCAAGCGCCCGCCACCGACTGCACGCAGTGCTCATTGATGGCGCCTTTTATTCTCCTGTAATTCGGCGGGGGCGGGGCAAGAAGCGCTCAGCACCATACCCTGGTGACAGTGACCACGCTGCGCAGTGGCTTTCCAGGTATGCTCCTTCTTGCATCAAAGGTGTTACGCATCTCAGGTGATACCGTCCGCTTCGTATTTGTAGATCCCGTCTGGTTTGTAGATCTAGGGCCACTGCTCAGGTGCTGCCTGCAATAAAGCTGCAGTCAAGCGCCCGCCACCGACTGCGCGCAGTGCTCGGTGACGGCGCCTTTTTTCCTCCTGGAATTCGGAGGGGGCTAGGTAACAGCGGCGGGGTAGCTTTTCGTGGATATTTTACGAATGCCAAGAATACCAGCCTTGGGCTTCTATCTCGGTCACTCGTCTTGTCAGACCGGGGACAGGTGGTGGGCAGGCAGACGCAGGCACGCCAGCGATATAGCGGACCGGGCTAATTTTGGAAGGTTCTCAGAAGGGATAAAGGGCCAAGTGATCATCGAAAGCAGCTCGCTGCTTCAATCCTCCACAAAAAAGGTAAACAAAACCAACTGGAAATGCCGCCCCTTTTCCTGGAAACCAGCTAGAGGGTGAACCTTTATAACAAAGCATTAATCTTTCATCTCACGCCGCTCGCTTCTGCTTACCGGACAGCGCCGTCTCCCCGAAAGACTGAAAGATGTCTTAAGAAGCGAAAAAAGTGTCTTTTAATCTGTGGCTGTAGAGCCCCTGTGTCCAGTGGTTACCAACAGCTTGCACACGCTTTACAGGTGGACTCTAACCTGTACTCCCGCCGCGGTGGCTGAGTGGTTATGGCGCCCGGCTTCTGACGCGAAAGACGCGGTTTCGATCCCGGCCGCGGATAAAGGCGAAATACTAGAGGCCTGTGTACTGTGCGACGACAGTGCAAGGTGATGATCCCCCGGGTGGTCGAAATTATCGAAACTCTCCACTACGGCGTCCCCTTTAGCCGAGTCGCTTTATGGGACGTTAAACCCCATAAAACCATAAAACCAATCTAACGTGTTCCAGCTAATACACATGCTGCCAACCTCACCCAGTCATTGTCCCTTCGACTTCTTAAATATTAAGAATCACGCAAGAACAGCAGCTATAATTAGGAATACGCGGTAGGGTAAAATATAAGAAAATTGCATGCAGGCGGCTTGCAAGAAACCAGCTCAGAAATAAATAAAAAGCGCTTTCCTTTCGTATTCTTTCGCTGCTGTCGAGCTCTTTCTAATGCTGCCCAACCGTGCTTCGGTTGTAAACTAGCAAATTTTACGACGCTACTGCGCTTTTGTGCATTGAACGCCACATACAAGAAGCTTCGCAGCCATGAAGATAAGCGCGGTGCGAGGCCGCGCTCCAAGAGCATCGGTGCCATTCGGAAGTCCGAACACAATTTGCGAACGCGTGCGTGGACTTCAGAGCGCCCCGAAGGAGATTTCCCTCGATCTCTATTCCCTGGGGCGAGGTCCTTTGAGCTAACTCTACAGTGAACAGGCACTCGCTTATGCAACAAACCATTCTAGGCAAGTTTGGTGTCGTTCTGCGAAGAGTGCATTTTCATTTCTCCTCGCCCTTCTGCCTATAGATTGCTTCCTGTCTTTCAATTGTGTTTTTTTTTCACCTTTTTTCTACTTCTGGCTACATTAAAAGGTTGACGGGCTCCACGAAGTCATTGAAAGCAGCTGACTTCTTCACGCTTCGCCATAATTAAACATTTTTGTCTTTTTTAAATTTGTTTTGACTGATAGGTGCCCTCTAGAACAGGCATTCTGCGGCACTGCAAGAGTATGAATTCGTGACTCCCCGTAACGTTATAGGCACAGCTTAAAACATCACGTGCGTTTTGTTTTTCGGGATGCGTTGGCATATAAACAGGAAGCACACTTTGGGTCTCGCATTCATTGCCCGTCTGATCTGCGCCTGCAGCCGCTATCAGGACGGTTAGGACTGATTATTCGAAGCAGTTCCACCGAAATTATCCATTTGCTTGTATCTTTTGGAAAAACTGTGCATACAGGGAGAGAGAGCCAGAGGCGCCGGATAAGACGGAAGTTGCGCGCAGTTGGCAATCATGAAACAAAGCCTACGACACACATGCGATGCATACGTGTGTTTTTCCATACGCACGACGCAAGGACGTACGACGCACACGCGTGACCGCTTCGGTCACGCGTGTGACTTAGCTTTGTGGCAGTCGGACGCCGAGGAAACATACACGATGTATGAAGTGCATCTAGCGGAGTCGCCGCGTTTCGGAACCACCCGAGATGGACAAAATGTCGGCGAATTTTTGCAGGATTGTACGTCATATTTACATATCGTTCCACGTGGAAAAATAAATGCAGTAACGGGTACAAGTTCCTCCGCAGCTTTGAAGTCTCCCTGTGGCGATTTGACTTGCTGAGTCTTGCATACATCTATAAGACTCATTCGCGCTGGCTGTTTACGACGTACAGCAGCCAGGCGCTTCCGCATAAACATCCGCCCCTCCATAACATGCGATAGACGCTTTCTTGCCGTCCAAGAATAGCGCACAAAGGGCACAATCAGCGTGACAGGTAAATCTAGACCTGATGTTTTTGGTAAACATTGCATCCGATTCCAGAAACGACACGCAGCTCTCAGGTGCTTGCTTTCGTGTGCTTGATGCAAATTGGGTTCTGCACCACAGCTCACCTGCGTTACAAGGCCCTTGTAAGGCCACCAGCGGATGCCATCGCTACAAATAGGAGAACACAAAAGGCGGATTGTGCAGGTTATATCAATATATAGAGAGGAAATAATGAAGCAGAAAGAAGGAGAAAAAAGGGGAACCGTGAATGCAGGTCAGCAGTGGCCGCCAAGTCAAAACAACGAGTTCTTTTGTTCTCATGGCCCGCTTTTTCGATTCAAATCTTAGTTGTGTAATTGATTGTTCAGTGGCAGTCCGAGCTTTTGGGAGCAGAGTTCGTCAAGTAGTCTTTTTTTTTCTCAGTCCGCGATACATACATAATTGCGCGGTCGTGTTCTCTTTCCGGATAGCAGCCAACTTCCCGAATAACTCGCGGGCTGCCTTGAAATAAAGGAATACACTTCATGTACTTATGTGAACCAGTTTCGCCACCCATGTAAAAGAAGACGCATGTTATCCGGGATTCATGGCGTGCTAAGGGGGACATTATGTGCTGCTAATGTAAGCCAAGACAGTCCTGACACTCAAGGAACCCGTGCGAAGAACACACCTGCACTGGCTGCCTTATATGCATGTCATACGAGCCCCTCATTTCCTTAAGCTTGTCTGTTCCCACACTGGTGTGTGCATTTTGTGTAGGAGAGGGGATATGCTATACCTATCAGGGTGAAGTGAAGAACAAATATACTGGCAAAAATTTGTTTCGATAAATATGTGCAACATTTTCTTCCTTGTTGCTGTTGTTGCTGCTATTGAGGGTGCAATTTTGCCTCCAGTCTGCAGCTGAACGCTCCATTTGGTCGTTCGAAAAACCGAAAAAAACACTCCAGCAGATCGCCCGGTATGGATCATTTCTGCGGCCCGCGTCGAATGATTTCACTCGGCTCTCCGACCGCCGAGCGCCGCCGCGGCGACAGTGATGTCACCGCGGGCCTTCTACGGGCAGCCAGACTAGTCCACGCAAAGGGGGGCCAGGGGAGCGGCGGCTCATATGGCCGTCGCGTGTGGCAATCGCCCGCGGCTATTCGGAGCGTTGACGCCGGTAGCACGCGCGCGACGCGGGAATTGCCGCTGCGCCGCCGCCACGGCTGGCGGGCCTCGGGCGTTTTGTCACATTATTTGGCCTTTGTATCGGTAGTTAGACACAGCGCGTGGTGGCTGAAAAAAAAAATGCATTTCGCTGCTCCGGCTGACCAGCAAGCGTACCCTCAGTGCTCTAAGCACGCCGATGCCAACAGAATTTGACGTAGGAGGTTACAGACTATTAGAGGCCACATGATTCGCAAATGCAGCTCATGATGACGGTTAGGTAAGCCCAAGGTATATGAACCTAGCGATAATGCGTAGATGTCGCCTGCGCTTAATCGTCCGTCGAGGGACGATTCTCGGTTGCAACAACAAAAGGAAGACCGGCTCACTATGCCGGTTTTTGCCGTATGTGATGGTATATTGGCCGTTAACATGATTTAGAGTCGGTTGACGCTTTTTAGTTTTCATGCTGGTTTGTTAATTTAAGCTGAAAAAAAGCTATGTGGAAGAAGACCAAAGTACCACGACTATGATCCCAAATTTCTACACGAATTGGCCTGGCGCCAAGCTGTGCCCTTCTGTTTGCCATTCTAACAAATCTTCACAACTAAAGAGAGTGAGAGAGAGAGAATGACAGAAATGTTCACAAAAGTAGTGAGAAGCCCTCCTAAAGCCCGCGAAACGCAATCTGTGATAGCGAATACATAAAGTGAGGATTAGAGCAGTGATGCTCGTCGTGGTACGTCTAAGCACAGATGCCAAAGATTACGCTCATAGCTGGTTCTGCCGAACAAAACGACCCTGTACTAATACACATGAATTGTCCAATTATAATTTAGCAAATCCCAATTTAAAGATGTCTGAGTGTCGTGCGCGGCTGGATTGGACACATCCGGAGCCCCAAGTAATCACGTACGGAACGCCGCCTGTATGTGGACAAGAGTGCGTACGCTGTGATCCATTTCCTTTTGACTCCACATGGAACTAACGAGTCAAGCGGACGGCGACGGAGGGGAGTTCGGGGTGCGCAGGCGACCCAGCTTGGCCGGGCCCCATTGTTCGCGGCCCCGCTCCGAGAAGCAGCAACGAAGGCGCGTCGCCTTTCATCCCTACCGCGGCGACGCTGCCCAAGGCCATTACCCGGGCGGCGGTCGTTCAGTGTGTGGCTGGGAGGAAATTTTGAAGACGCGTTCCTCATGTTCACTGTGAGCGCTTATCAGCTCCATATGACTGCCAGGCACTTCCTGTACACTTGGGGCATCAGGAAGAATTGGGGAGCGATGGCGCCTTAAGTGGCACGGCTTTCGACAATCTGTGCGGCCCTCGCATGCTCTTTAAGCGAGTAATCATGCCACCCCGCGGGGGAGGATGGAGTGATCCGAGAGGGGAATTGTTAGTATTCGTGACAATGACCTGTCCCCTCTCCCCAATCTTTGATTGGGCGTGTTTTACGCTCCTCTGTCTCTTTTTCAATGTGTTTTCCTCTCCCATGTGTTTGATTGGATGTGTTTTCCTTTCCCTGGTCCTTGATTGGATGCGTGCTTGTGTTTTGACCTAATTGGTTGGTGTCCCCACTGAGGGCGGGGACTTAGGGATTAAAAGAAGACGTTTTGGTGGGACCGGGGGTTGATTTCGTCTGGTCACTCTGCGGATCAATCACTATGTACATAGTTGTTCTCCTTGTTGTACCTTCCGTTCTGTCTTAACTATTTTATGTGTGATTAAACAGTTTACTTCCTGAAGTTCCACGAGTAATGTGACTGAGCAAGTTTAGAACCTCAAGACGTCGGCATCCAACAACTTCTACCTTTCCCCTTCGGGCTGACATCAAGGAAGAGAAAGGGGTAAAAGGAACTCAACTGGCGCAGTCGACAGAAATGCGACGTCTTCCTACTCGAGGCAACTGAAGGAGGGCGGAAGTACAAGGCGGCGGACGAGCTATAGCGTGGCACGTCCAGAGGAGAAGATTTCAAGAGTGACAGCTGGTCAACGCCGACGTGACGCTGAAGGTCCAAGTCAGCGGGCAGCTGAAGGAACCAGGTGACCAGAGTCAAGAAGGGCGCTGTTGATCAGGAGGAGCCGACGACGACGCGGATCAAGGAGACGAGTCCCAACCGGGACCGTGCGGCGCAGCGACCAACTTCCGGGCCAGTCTTCCATGCTGGGGCACTGGCAGCCTCGTAAAGCGGAGCTTCGGTAGCCGGGCGAGTACATTTATGTTTCTGTCGGGTTTGTGCGTATGCCAAAGCCTTGGGTTTTGAGAAGTGACAGTGTTAAACAGAAAGAGATGGAGAACGGGGCAGGAAACGGAGAGTTGGCAGCCGCGGGTCAGGCAAATGAGGGTCCGACGCCCCTCTGACAGTTAGCGCGCCGGTGCAACAAATGACCGAGTTGCAAGTGCAATTACGAATTGCTGAACTAGCGGTGGAAAAGCAGCGGTTGGCTTTGGAAAATACAAGGCTGAATCTTAAGCAGAGCGGAACAGCGGGTGGGCTTGGTGAGAGCGCGGGAGCGAGCGGAAGAATGGACGAGGACAGAAGGTTGAAATTTGCTAACCTTATGAAAGGCGTCCTCACGCCGATGCCGCTTCAAGAAGCCCTGGTACCAGGGTGGTTCGAGGACGTAGAGGCCACGTTGGGGTCATACGAAGCTCCAACCCAGTGGTGGGCTGGACTAGTTTTGTCACTCCTAAGCGAGAGGGCACGCATGCTACTCACGCGGTTGTCTGCAGAGGAAAGGAGCGAGTACGCACTCCTGAAAGCTAAAGTGTTAGACGGCTTGAGGCTCACTGCCGCCGAATACAAGCGTCTTTACTCATCCGCGAACAAAAACCCAAATGAGACGTGGAAGCAGTTTGCGGTACGCCTGCAGAACTACCTGGAATACTATTTAAACAGCTGTCAGGTAACTTCGTTAGAGGAGTTAAAACTGCTAGCCGTCGCGGACCGACTAAAGGAAGCCCTAAGTGCAGAGGCGAGAGCGCACGTTGCTCTAAATGATAAGCCAGGGTTCCTAAAACCTAGTGAGATTGTCACGCTGGCAGAAAACCACGACGAAAGCCGAAGATATAAGGTCGGGAAAGCAGCGAGCGCGGCGGTGGCGACGAACGAGGCAGTCGAGGTAACACAGCGCGACGGAACCCAGTCCCGACCAAACAACACGCGGCCCCGGGGACGTGGACAGTGTTTCCATTGCCACGGGCATGGGCACATCGCAAGATTTTGCCCGAAAAGACAAACCGCGGAAAAGCCAGACATGGGGGGCGGACGCGCAGACCAGAAATCAGTAATCGCCCGAATATCGGTCCACTTGCATGACAGGGAGACAGTGCACGGCTCAGTGGAAAGGCAGCCCGCGGAGGAGAAAGTCAGCGCCGGAGAGGTGACATTGTTGAGTAGCGGGAACGCTATAAGTGCGCGCATTGACTCAGGGGCCGACATCACGGTCATCCGCAGGTCGCTCGTGCCGCGATATGAATGCGCGGGGGCAGCAATAAAACTCACCGGGGCTTTCGGAAAGCAGGTTGTCGCGGAGCTGGCGTACGTTCCCCTAGTAACAACTCAGGGAGCACCGCGAGTATCATTTGACCCGTCGGAGCGGGGCATACTGTGTGCAGTCACAGACGAGCTTATAACTGGGATAAGCGCGTTAATCACTCCCGAAGACTATGAACAGCTTTTGAGCGATCGTGTCCATGCGCAAGAACAGGGAGAAGCCGAGGGTTCTGACGAAGAAATCGAAGAGAGGGAGAAGCGGGTTGACGAGGTTCTAGCGGGCGCGGTAGCAGCAGATTGCAGCGAAGGGGAAACCGCGGTGGCACAGACGACGCGGCAACGGTTTCGCGAGGCGCAGATTGGAGACGAATCACTCCAGGAAGCGTGGGCTCAGGCTAGAGAGGGAACACACGGCATGGCGGTCCGGGACGAGCTTTTGTTCCACCAGGAGCCTGTTGCTGGGCATCCATGTACTCAGCTTGTCCTCCCAACCGAGCGACGCGCAGAGGTGTTAAAAATGGCGCACGACTCAGTGTGGGCAGGTCATCTCGGCGAGCGGAAAACGCTTCAGCGGACAAAGGCTTCATTCTTCTGGCCCGGGGTCACACGCGACGTGAAGCAGTACTGCCGCTCATGCCACTCATGTCAGGTGAAGTCGCGTGCACGCACAGCAGATCGAGTGCCGATCGCGCCGATCGCTAGACCAGAGGCCGCATTCCAAGTGGTAAACATCGACTGCATAGGACCGATAGAACCACCGTCAGCTCGAGGGCACCGCTATGCACTTTGTTTAGTGGACATGAACACGCGTTGGCCCGAAGTCGTGTGTTTAAAAGCGCTGACCGCTAAGGCCACGTGTGACGCTCTTCTGCAAGTATTCGCGCGCCTGGGAGTCCCTGAAACAGTGTGCTGTGACCAGGGCACAAATTTTACCGCAAAGCTTACACAAGAGCTTCTCAGAAAATTGGGCGCCTCTCCGAGGTTTTCCACGCCGGACCACCCTCAAAGCAACGGTCTGGTCGAGCGCTGGAATGGAACATTCAAATCCATGCTATTCCAGATTATTCAGGAGCACGGACGTGACTGGGATAGGCTTGTGCCATTCTTGCTCTGGGCTTACAGAGAGGTCCCTAATGAGACGACCGGGCAGTCGCCGTTTGAGTTAATGTATGGCAGAATACCGACCGGACCGCTATCCATTCTCCAAAAAACTTGGACGGGAGACTGGGCAGTACCAGATTCTTTGGCAACGCCGGCGGCAGAGTACCTGTCAGCTTTGCGCGAGAAGCCGGCCGAGGCAAACGCAAAGGCTAGTAACAACAGCACGGTAGCGCAACGCAGGTACACTGGACAATACAACTTGCGCGCTGTCGATAAACACTTCACAGATGGGCAGCAGGTGTTGTTGCTTGAAAGGGATGGCGAGGGAAAGTTGATGTCCAAGTGGACGGGGCCTGTGACGGTAATGCGGAAGACGCGCCCGTACAATTATCTGATCAAGCTCGACAATGGCGCATGTCGGACTGTCCACGCAAACAAGCTCAGAGCATACCACGCACGGGTGAATGTAGTAGGGGTGATATTCGAGGGCGACGCGGAGTTCGGCGACGTGCCCACGTTCCCCATGCGCTCAGTGCCAGGCGACGCGCTGCCGCCGGGTGCTCTCGAACATTTGAACGAAGCGCAGCGCCGAGATCTAGAGGCACTGATCGAGGAGAATGGCCAGGTTTTCAGCAGTAGGCCCGGCAAATGCACGCTAGGAGCGCACAAAATCGTGCTAAAGGAGGGTGCTCAGCCACGGGCTGGTCATGCGTACAAGGTCCCGATGGCGTATCGGAAGGAAGTGGAGAGGCAAGTAGATGAGCTCCTGGAGTGGGGACTAATATATCCCGTTGAGAGTCCTCATGCTCACCCAGTGGTTTGCGTCGCTAAAAAGGATGGGGGGCTGCGCCTGTGCTGCGATTATCGGAAGTTGAATGCGATAACCGAGCAGGACGCCTTCCCGATGAGCCTACCGTCCGAGCTGCTGTTCCGAGTAGCGAAGGCCAACTTCATCAGCCTAATAGACATGCTGAGAGGCTATTGGCAAATATCCCTTGACGAGCAGGCACAGGCCCTCACGGCATTCGTCACTCCGGTGGGGCAGTACGCATGGAGGGTCATGCCCTTCGGCCTTCGAAATGCGAGTTCGACATTTCAGAGGGTCATAAACCAGGTACTAGCACCGCACCGCGAGTACGCATGCGCCTACATAGATGACCTCGCGATTTATTCAGACACCTGGGAGGAGCATTTGAGGCACGTTCGGGCGGTGCTCGCTTCGATCGCAGCCGCCGGGTTCACCGTGAACGCAGGCAAATGTCATTTCGCGAGACGAGAAGTCGAATTTTTGGGCCATGTTGTTGGGTCGGGGAAGCACAGCGCTAATCCAGGAAAGGTCAAGGCAATAGACGAGATGCCGAGGCCCCAAACAAAGAAGGAGCTCAGAAGCTTTCTGGGCTTAGCTAACTATTACCGACAATATGTCCCCGACTATTCTCGCGTCGTGCTCCCACTGACGAGCTTAACTAACAGGCGGACACCGCAGCGGCTCCCATGGGATGACGAGGCGCAGAAAGCTTTTGATGAGGTGAAAGCTTGCTTGAAGAGCGCATCCTCACTTCATGCGCCTGACCCAAGTAAGGAGTTCGTGCTCGCAACCGATGCTTCGGACTACGCGGTGGGTGCCTGCCTTGCCCAGTGCGATGACGAGGGCCGCGAGCAGCCTATCGCTTTTCTGAGCAAAAAGCTAAGCCCGGCTCAGACCCGCTGGGCGACTATCGAGAAGGAGGCTTATGCCATCATTTGGGCATTGGGGCGACTTGAAGTCTGGTTGTGTGGCGCACAAATTAGGGTCATAACGGACCATAACCCGCTCAAATATTTGACTCTGAGTAGTCCGCACAGCGCCAAGCTGACACGCTGGGCACTCGCTCTGCAGAGATTCGATATCCGGGTCGAGCACAAAAAGGGGGAGCAAAACGCTAATGCCGATGCAATGTCGCGACTCGCAACTAGAGGCATGGGGGTATCCGGGGCCTGGAGTTATGTCATTTATGGAGGTGTACCCTGAGGCTTTGGCAAATTATATGGTTCGGCAGCGGCAGGTGGTGCTTCTTCGGCTCCGGGCCCGCGCCACGTTGGTCTGTTCGGTTTTTTGTGTGTGCTTCATTCCAAGATGTTATGCAGCACACTTGGTGGGGAGGTGTCGTGCGCGGCTGGATTGGACACATCCGGAGCCCCAAGTAATCACGTACGGAACGCCGCCTGTATGTGGACAAGAGTGCGTACGCTGTGATCCATTTCCTTTTGACTCCACATGGAACTAACGAGTCAAGCGGACGGCGACGGAGGGGAGTTCGGGGTGCGCAGGCGACCCAGCTTGGCCGGGCCCCATTGTTCGCGGCCCCGCTCCGAGAAGCAGCAACGAAGGCGCGTCGCCTTTCATCCCTACCGCGGCGACGCTGCCCAAGGCCATTACCCGGGCGGCGGTCGTTCAGTGTGTGGCTGGGAGGAAATTTTGAAGACGCGTTCCTCATGTTCACTGTGAGCGCTTATCAGCTCCATATGACTGCCAGGCACTTCCTGTACACTTGGGGCATCAGGAAGAATTGGGGAGCGATGGCGCCTTAAGTGGCACGGCTTTCGACAATCTGTGCGGCCCTCGCATGCTCTTTAAGCGAGTAATCATGCCGCCCCGCGGGGGAGGATGGAGTGATCCGAGAGGGGAATTGTTAGTATTCGTGACAATGACCGGTCCCCTCTCCCCAATCTTTGATTGGGCGTGTTTTACGCTCCTCTGTCTCTTTTTCAATGTGTTTTCCTCTCCCATGTGTTTTATTGGATGTGTTTTCCTTTCCCCAGTCCTTGATTGGATGCGTGCTTGTGTTTTGACCTAATTGGTTGGTGTCCCCACTGAGGGCGGGGACTTAGGGATTAAAAGAAGACGTTTTGGTGGGACCGGGGGTTGATTTCGTCTGGTCACTCTGCGGATCAATCACTATGTACATAGTTGTTCTCCTTGTTGTACCTTCTGTTCTGTCTTAACTATTTTATGTGTGATTAAACAGTTTACTTCCTGAAGTTCCACGAGTAATGTGACTGAGCAAGTTTAGAACCTCAAGACGTCGGCATCCAACAACTTCTACCTTTCCCCTTCGGGCTGACATCAAGGAAGAGAAAGGGGTAAAAGGAACTCAACTTCTGAGAGTTGAAACTCGTTTTGAATAGTTTCGAACTATTCACAGGGTGCAAAAATGGGCTGATCAAGCTTCAGTAAAGCTTCCCCTGTTTTGAAATGTGGTCGGCAGCAATAGAAAACTCCAGTGGAGGGATTACACTACCAATGCCAGACCCAAACAGTTAAATGTCCCACTTTTATACGGTTCCCCATTCTTCAATATACAAACATGCTTCTCTAGACCAGATATATTTTCTTCTACATTCCATTGAATGACGAAAAAGTGGACCCATACTGACTACAGCTTGTGTTTCGCTCTGCAATCTTCAGTAGTCTCTGGTGTGCGTACAGATTCAGCGACAGCAGATATAACGTCTGCGTCATACAGCTAGGGACTTAATCTCTGCGTAACGCTGTTGGGAAAACAGCCCACACTGTTACACCGTGGTGTGATAATCGCCTGGAACTAATGCCGTTTTTGCGATGCACCCTCACTAATATTTAAAAGCAATTTTTGAAGACATATGATGCACTCATTTTTCTCATGGCGTCTACAGACCATGTGCCCACATTGCTGTCAACGCTGACACAACTATACTGACATAGGCTTTACAGAGACCACCCAGGCCATTGTGTCAAATGCCGTTCCCGCACGTCCCTTCATCTCTGAATCCCGAGTTTGGCGGCAGCTTTGAAGTTGGCTTAACAACAAGCGCAAGAGATTCGCATCCTACCACACATAAATTTTTATTTCCACGTGTGGGGATACTGACGAAGTATTCTGCAATATAGCGAACAATCCAGCTTAAACGGCCTCGGCATTAGGAGGACCTACCGTATTCGAATTTGTGGAAGTGGAAGTCATTCATCGGATGCCTCTCGCGAACCACTTGATGCACTCGATGCACAAGTCATCAGGCCACACACTTCCGTCCCTGCCAACAGTCATTGTTAACGCATTTTCTGTCTCCCATAAGTTTCCTGCACCATTCTCGCACACTGTCGTCACTGATGCCGTACTCACTGTAGAAACTGCTCAGTCCACGGGGATTTCCGCCGCAGCATGCCTCTCCAAAGCTAGATATCGATCAACAAAACGCAATTCGCTTTTGGCGGGATTCTCGATTGTCGAGGCCATGCATGTTGATCAGCTGGAAGCGATGCATTGGCGCCGGCAGGGGTGGCAATAATGGCGCGCATCAAATGCCGGTCACGCAGCGTAGCTTTCAGTCTTCGGCTAATCTAGGCAACGGCCCAGTTCAAACAATCGGCGTGAACCGTCGGCTGGGCGGTAGCTGATACGGCGACCTCAGGCCATATATTAGGACTGCACTTCGCAAAGAGTGGCAGCAGGATTGGGATGAGGAAACAGACAACAAACTGCACACAATAAAACCACGGTTTGGGAGGTATGCCACAGAAAAACAAAATAGATTCAAAGAAGTTGCTCTCTGCAGACTGAGGATAGGACATACATTCACCACACACTCACATCTTCTACAGGATACTCCAGCACCGCAATGTACGAGATGTGGAGCCCACATCTCGGTTGTCCACACATTAATCACATGCCCCAGACTGGATACACAAAGACGACATCACTTCCCTGAACTGTACACATTTAAAGTACCAATGCACCCTTCATTATTTTTAGGTGATCACCGCATGTTCTCATTGGATAGGGTTTTTAAATTTTTAACTGATGTAGGTTTTTTACGAGGGATTTCATACTCAAAGTAATCTCAGCACCTCCTCATTGCTGAGGAGAGTGCTGAGCTTACCCATAACTGCCAGAAGACGCCTCGCCCTCCTTGCTCATTCAAGGACTATGGTTGAGGCTATCTGGCTTCGTCTTTCATATGAAACTCCTTTTAAAACAAGTTTTAAGCGCTACATCACTTTAAGTCATTCCACCAGATATTTAAACACCCTCTTCCAACTATAACCATGCACATACTCAGTACTCTTAGGCCCTATAAACCTGGTTTTAACTTTACCATCTGCACACATTTTACCCCGAGTCGACCATAAACCTTGTGTTTGGCGCTCTTTGGCCCCAGTTGCCCTTGCGCCATTAAAAACCTAGCATCATCATCATCATCAGCTGATGCGGCGGCTGCTCCGATCTGACGCTTCCTACGCTCTCAATCCAATGCGGCCCTCCTTGCACGAACCTCTTCCGAGACAGCTGCTCAAGAGGTTGAAGGTTCGCCCTCTACGCGTTGCCAGCGGCACCGCTCTCGCGCTTGCGAGAGCGAGAGCTCCCTCCGTTCCTCGATCTGGCTACGCCAACGATCGGCGTCTCGCTCAGAGGCGAAGACATATCGCAGCAGAGAGATCGGTGCCGGCGACAACGCGTATAAGGGCGAACCTTCAACTTCGTGAGCAGCTGTCTCGGAAGAGGTTCGTGCCTTAGAGTTTCCTAATATAACTAGACGCAAAGCTGGCAGCGCTGCACTTCATCCACCATGGAGAAGCGCAGAATTGCCAGTAAAACGAGGTTTCTTACTTGGCTTGGCTATTGTCGGGCATAAAACTTGTATTCAGCCATAAAAATACGACTTTTCTCGAAGGAAACGTCGAAGAAATGCTGTGAAAATTTTCCTACCAGCCTAAAACCGAACTTTCACCTGCGTTAAATCTATTGAAGATGTGAAAAACTCGGTATCAGAACAACTTAATCTGCGCACAGAGAAGAGCATCGCGGCGCAGCTACCAATCCCGAGGTGCAGTCCACTGGCCAACACTGGCCCAACACTGGCCAAGCCAAGTACAAAAACCTCGTCTTCCCGGCATTCCCGCAGTGCATGAAGTGCTCTTCAAGGAACCCGCATGGGCGGTGGCGCCAGCTTTCAATCTAGGTGATATTTAGAAACTCTATGGTCCGTGCAAGGAGGGCCGCTATGGAGCGAGAGCGTAAGAAGCGTCAACGAGAAGCGTCCGTCGCCCAGCCACTGACTCACGCCGACTGTTCAACTGGGCCGTTGCCGAGTTAAGCCAATTTTTTTCACCTCTTCTTTCAAACTCTCTATTGGCAACAGCGCCCACCATTTTCTTCCCTCTACCTCTTATCTTCTTTCTCCCATCATCGTCTCTCCATCCATTATCTCATCTTCCTCTCCTGGCCGCTCCGATCGTTGCCCTTGTACGGGCTTCATCCACTCGACGGCTAGGGATATGCTCTGTATAGCGGCTCACGCCGTAAGAAAAAATGTCCCTCTTATTGGCGATTTTCAGGAAACCGACGCCACGTGGCGGCGACACTCCGAACTATTCTGACATCGGCGCTCGAAACAGCGTTGTTTGATCCGTTGCGTAAGTGGTTCGCCGGCACTCTCCGACCAGTACATTCTTTTTCCAGTTGCGCCACGTCCAATCTCGTTTCGTTCTTCCATCCCCTCAGCGCAGTCAAGCTCTCCGGAGTAGATTTCCCAGCTTTGCTGTAAATATGTTTATTTCCAGCGCTGTTGCATAGATGTCTCGAAGCTAACGAGATACAAGAGCCGCTAAGGGTGATTGCATGAGTTTTTTGGTTTCAGCAAGAGAGAGCATGCGAGGAGAAGATTTCTACGCTGCAGTGAACGCTCTGAGGACCATGACAGCAGAGTTATTACCAGGTAACCACTCTATATATATAAACTAGATAATTTTCCTTAACTAGAATGGCCTATGTAAGAGCGAGGAGCTATATATTTTAAATTGGTAGGATTTTAACGTCGTTGAACATAGTTCATGTTCGAAAGCATGCGTTTAGCCTGCTCGGCTCGTGGTTTTGCTTTGCTGGGTTGTCGGCACGTCTGGCGACGATATTATTTCGGTAGTAGTATTAGCTTACGAAGACAACGGTGTGCAGTGCACTGCGCGAGAGTGCGTCGCAGTTTAACACGAGGCGTGATCGCCTGCGGCAATAGCTTGCTGCTCTCGTGCAGTGCCCAGCGAAGCTGATCTGTTCGCGCCGCCGCAGGCTCGAATCCCAGTTGCGACAGTATTTCTTTTATTTATGGTTCGGCCAAGGTCACGCTGAAACTCAGGCTTCACAGAAATGAGGTGAAACACTTTGACCTCGGTATGTAGCGCTTCCGCACTAAAAAAACATCGCCGAGATCACATGACTAACGGGCACGTTTCAAATGCGAAGAGTTTTGTGCAGGGCTTTCTCTCTAACTACAGGCCTTCTTATGACATGCGTGAATGGTTACATTGTGTTTTGTTATTCGCCGATATTACCCATAGATTATATATCCACGGATAAATTATTATCCACCCGAACTCCATATCATTCTGATTATTTTCCACTTCAATTGCCCAATGCGAAGTCGCGGTGGCTGAGTAGTTATGGCGTTCGGCTGCTGATCCGAAAGACGCGGGTTCGATCCCGGCCGCGGCGGTCGAATTTCGATGGAGGAGAAATTCCAGAGGCCCGTGTACTGTGCGATGTCAGTGCACGTTAAAAAACCCCAGGTGGTCGAAATTTCCAGAGACCTTCACTACGGCCTCCCTCATAGCCTGATTCGTTTTGGGACGTTAAACCACCATAAACCAAACCAAACCAAATGCCCAATAAATCCGCGTTCGCTGGAATCAGTCACATAGATGAGCGGATGACAAGAATCGAATAGAAATGAAAAAAAATGATTGCTTCATAGCGGCCGTCCATCCACTGCACACGAACAAACTGAGGGCGCAAGGTGCAGTTAATTTCTCCAATATGGCAGCGCGCGGGAAAAGGGAACCTACTTGGTATCGCTTTCCATCTGCACGTATGATTATAAATTTATACTCAATTATTGCGTACATGGTTGATAAAATTTATGAACATGAAAAAACACAAATGGGTGACCATTTATCAGTTCAAACCTGAGCGACAGTGACTACACAATTTTCCTACCTTGTTTTCTGCGAAGCAGCATGCCGAAGTGACAATCGCTAGGTCTTGCTTACCTGATCTCCAGGTTTTGTCATTCACCCGCTGTAAAAAATTCATCGTCTATGTCACTGATCTGAAATTCTCCCTAAAGCGCACGTCGACCTCCTAGGGGGCCAAACGAGCTCGGCGTGCAGTCGGCCCGACGTAGGCATGTCGACCAAAACTGCTCGGGCTGACCTTTCTGCAAGCCCCTGGGCCGAGGTTGGGGATTGACATCGGTATTTCAGAGGTAGACTTAGTCGGCCCGACTCACTTTGCCGGCTTCCCGACGTAGGGCCGTGCAGCAGCTGATACACAGCCGAGATTGAATTTTAATTGTTTGGTAATTGGCCTGAGATCATTTACCAATGCCTGCCCAACGAACCGATCTGTTCCCTTTGAGATCCCTGTTCGATATCCCGTCGACATTGCCCCGATAACAGACTAGCATGCTTCTTTAATGACGCTTTTTGTCTTCGGTGTCGTTCCTTTGTTAGCCTTAACCTCGAGAGGGCAAATGAATGACTTCGTTAATTAAATATCGATCAAGCCATGAGCTAGCTGCAGGCCACTAGACGCGGGTGTGCAACAACTGCCTAATATTCCCCGCGAAGCTATGCCACTTGCTTCACTTCAGAAGTGCTGCAAGGAAAACAAAACGATCGAACCACACAGGGCAAACGTCTTCGTAGCCATAAAACTTTTATTGCGTGAAGAACACTCCACTGTTCTGCATTGCTTTTAATTATGCAGGTAATGAACTCATCGTTCATCCCATCACTTCCTTTGGGCTGCACACGTTTCGAATGTGATTTTACACATTGCACAATAAGAATACGACTTTGTTTGCAGAGGAGCACCAAAAGCCGGACAGAACAAGGCGAAAGAGCAGGCAAAGACGCGGACGCGCCAACCTAGTGGTTACTTCTCTGCAACAGAATGGTGGGAGCAATTATGTTATATACATAGAGAAACCGAGTAAAACTATCAAAAAACGACTGCAGAGATGCTTCACAGATTGCACGCTGTTCCAGCGAGGTAGGAATTCTCGCCTGCCAATAAAAAAAACAAAAAAACAGCGGGAAAGTTGATACAAGAGTGCCCACATTTTTAACCCTACTAATGTTTCTCAAATCTTTCATGTCACTTGTGCGGCAGCTCTGTGCAGTTGCTGAGGGCAGGCCAAATGGCCATTAATCTTTTTTTTTGGTGTAAACTGCTCTTTCAGTCTTCTGTTTTCTATGGCTTTATTGCCTGCGCTTAGCCCGACACCTGCCAGGCCACATGATAACGAAACAGCATAGATCTTCTCAAGGAATTAAAAAAAGCCTGTAATGGGTCTGCTCGCCAGATAGCTGCACTGAATGATGGTAATCTTCACTAGTTTACGCATTCCAGGCAGGCCCTTGTGGAGCGCAAAATAGTGATTTATCCATGGTCCATTAGCCCCCTTTCTTTTTCACATACAGTGAAGTGGCGTGAACGCATTCTGCTCTTGTCGGTTCACAGAGATTCCAGAGCACTCTTTCCGCTGCGAATAAAATAACAGTACGAATATCTACAGCCTCCGGGGGAAATCTGGTCATTTGCGCCGCCTCCTGTGAGTGAAAGATGAAAAGTAAGGAGAGCAGTATGTGGAGTTTATTGCCCCGAAGCTTCATGAGGACTATGGGTAACGGTGCAGCGGAGGGCTTCGGATTAGTTAAAACAAATTGTGGTACTGCATGTCGGTTAAGGGTGGCACCACTGTGGAGGACTCCAGATTAGTTCCTATTACCTGCGGTTGTGTAACGTGCAATGACTTGCATAGTACACAAGTGTCCTTGCATTTCAACTCCGTCAATATGGGCTGCATCAGCCAGGATTGCCCAATGGCACTGAGCTGCTGCGGCAGTTAAGTGGGCAAACGGGTTAGAGTTAAATGTCCCGGAAACAGTTTTCTACCACATGCAGGCTAGTGAACGTTAAACGGCAAGATACACACTTCTGGTAAGCAACAGCAACGCTGATTTCTTAGATGCCCTGGAAGGGCTCTCGCGTAGTTGCTTCATGCTGTGGCGTGTCGTATTTGGGCAAACTAACAGTTGTCTATTACAAACTAAAAAGGGCACTTGTTCCCCATCCTTCACTTGCAGTCCTTCATTTCAGAAACTGCAGGCGCAACAGCAGTTTGAAAATAAAAACATTCAGCACATAGGCGAGCCACAAACTTAAGAAATTTTCGAGCAATGAGAAAAAAAAATTAAGGGGGACACTTACAAGCTCCGCTTAAGGGTACCAGGCTTTAGCGTTAATGGGTTAGTGTCCATATAGGCGGAATCGGCCATTTCCTGCTTCGCATTCATGGATACCTGGGAGTCCTCACACCACTCATTGTGCAGCGGTTAACCGATGCGCCACTGCACTGCGATGGTAGGTGCTGCCGCTGGTGGGGCTTCTGCCATCTAGGTTGCTCTTCCCGAGCAACCTCCCGTGACAAATCATTAATCGAACTGCCTCCTGCCACGGTGGTCAGTTTTCTCACAATCCGGTGGGCAGGTTGTGATGACGCCACAAGGTTACGTGGCCTAGGTGGCCCACCTGCCGTAGGTTGCATCGCATAGGATTTTTCGTGGATTTTGCGCTCACGGTCAACGACGCCGACGACGACGCCAGATTTTCTGCGACACGAGATCCTTAACGCTATCGGGTTAAAATGGGGTTGTTTCCTAAGCTAGAATTTACTCCGCTTCCTTGTTGACACCGGAAAGGTTCCACCTAATCGGAACAACGTTTGGTTTGGTTTATGGGGGTTTAACGTCCCAAAGCGACTCAGGCAATGAGAGACGCCGTAGTGAAGTGCCGCGGAAATTTCGACCACGTGGGGTTCTTTAACGTGCACTGACATCGCACAGCACACGTGCCTCTAGAATTTCGCCTCCATTGAAATTCTACCGCCGCGGTCGGGATCGAGCCCGCGTCTTTCGGGCCGGCAGCCGAGCGCCATAACCACTCAGCCACCGCGGCGGCCCTAATCGGAACAACGTGAAATGTGAGAACGGGCAAGACCATTTCGATTTTCATGATATTGGAGGTTCTCTTTCTGTAGACTTCGTTGACAATCGCATATTCCTCACAGAAAAGAGATCAACAATGAGTTGAGAGTGCGCCAGGCTGTCCGTTCCTTTAGTTTTCTTACATAGAATTTTGGCACCTGTAATGAATGTGCCGAAATCTCAAACACACCAGAAAAACCATGAATTGACAAAAAATGAATAGCCATTTCATTCCCTGAATACTCAAAAGATATTTGTAAAAGCGAAACATTTAAGGGACATTGCAAACAAGACGCACCAATTATCATAATTTCAACCAATTCTTAAACTCTACAAGCAGAACACAGGTTATTCGCAAGAAACGATCCTTTGTGTAAACTTACAAACCAAAAATATTCACGATCATACTTTGCTTAACTCCATCATGATATGATGATATCTAATACAATCTGCATCACCCCTGTATACATGGCTCAAACAGGGCATTGCTCTGCGAACAGAAAGACTCCTCTCTGCAGCAGCTAGATTTAGAAGAAACGTTTCCACGGAAGTAGTGCAGCGTAGACCAACAGAGTAAGTTGTAACGATCAATAACTAGAAAACCATCGGCCACTGTCTACTTTAAGTTTTTAGTCATTGGCGTGTTAGTCCAACCTTTGTTGCCGCCGCGGTGGCTGAGTGGTTACGGCGCTCGGCTGTCGGCCCGAAAGACGCGGGTTCGATCCCGGCCGCGGCGGTGGAATTTTGATGGAGGCGAATTTCTAGAGGCCCGTGTGCTGTGCGATGTCAGTGCACGTTAAAGAACCCCAGGTGGCCGAAATTTCCGGAGCCCTTCACTACGCCGTCCCTCATAGCCTGAGTCGCCTTGGGACGTAAAACCCCCATCAAACCGAAACCAAACCAACCTTTGTTGCCAGCTTTCATTAAAGCCGCCACGAGACCACGGCCCAATCAGCTGCCGAGCTTCTGTACACTGTCTAGTCGCCTGCCGACCAGAAGCCACTGCTCGGCCGACAGTCGGCAGTCGTCCAGTGCCGCTCGGGCGTGGACCACTCCACCTTACCGCCGGTCGTTTTCAAGCGCCAGGCCGTGATTTCTTCGTTGCTCCTCGTTCATTCCTTTACACACGCCAGAAAATGGTGCTTAGTTCACATAAGATTCCTTCCATCGACAATCTTTCATCGTAAAATTTTAAAACAAGCGCGATTTACATCAGATGTGATTTCAACCATCAGATGTCATTTCAACTATGCCCGTCGCCATGATATTTCATCTAACGAAGTTCACTGCGAATCCATTTGGCTTGAATTTGATCCCTCTATGCTGGCACTGAATAACCGCGATACTATAGTTTTCTGCGTTTATCGTTCGTCGTCATCATCTTATACCGAGTTTTGTTCGCAGTTGCAAATAATCTTTAATATTTTGGCATATGAAAACAAGAACATAATACTGTGTGGCGACATAAATATCAATATTCTCAACCCTAGCAGCTCATGCTGCTCTGATTATGTACAATGTATGCTGAACGTTGACATTTCTTCTCTAATCCTTTTTCCTACTCGATCTGACATAGCTCACTCGAATACATTAATTGGTCACATACTGACCAATACGGATGTTGACTCTACAGCAGGAGTAATTGACTGCTAAATTACTGATAATATTTTGAACTTTGTATGTATATGTTCTAAAAACAAAAACCCATGAATAATTATATCAAAGCATCATTTAACTGCGAACAATTTGTCGAATTTATTCGCCGGATCGATTGGAATTCTGAGTTGAAGGAGGGATGCCCAAGTAAAAAGCGATCGAACAATTCTCAAATGAAACTGCCACATGCTTTGAAGAATGCACTACATATACTCCTGCTGTGCGATGGTTCCGAACACCGAGAAATGCTTGGATTACTAGCTAGCTGATCCGTTCTATTAATAAAAAAATAATTTGCGCAAAAAGCTGAAAACCCAACCTTTTCACAACGCTTTGGGATCTCGGTTTAAAAAAATATTCCAATATACTGCCGGCGGTACTTGCAAAGCGTAGTTATTATCAAGATTGCATTTTAAAAAACGGGAAGGACACTAGACGCATTTGACAACTCATTAAGCAATTTCTTAACAATGATAGTCGCGAAACGCGTCTCACAAAGATAAGATGTGAAAATGCAACATACAATAACCCTAATGACATTGCCAGTGCCTTTAGCCAGCACATTAACATTTCCCAGGCTTTACAGGACGTAACCACTTTACTTTCCTTGCCTCGCTGCGCCCGCTCTTTTTATTTACGTCCTGCGTCAGCAGAAGTCCCTCAAGTCATTAAATCACTAAAAACAACCGGTGCAGGATTAGATTCGATTCATCCTTCTAAAGTTAAGCTCATTTCAGAAGACATATCCCCGGTTCTGGCCATTATAATTAACAAAATGTTCAAGGCAGGTGTCTTTCCAGATTGCCTTAAGACTGGTAAAATTATCGAAATTTTTAAGGCAGGTCATCGTAACTACATCAATAATTTCCGCCCTATCTTCATTTTTTCAGCAAAGTAATTGACAAGCTTTTTTGCACGCGGATAATGAACTATCTTACTGCATTTAAACTTTTATCTCCTCAACAGTTTGTCTTTAGACGTGGTTATTCAAACTAACTTGCACTGATAAATTTCATTGAAAATGTCAAACAAGCCATTGATAATGGTTCAATTGTTGGAGCCATCTTCATCGACCTAACAAAAGCTTTTGACTCAATTAATCACCGCATACTTGTTCATAAACTAGAATCTTTTGGTATTTCTGGCCCACCTCTTCACTTCATACGCATTTAGTTTAGTAACCGATCACAAGTTATCGCTATAAATGACACTTTTTCTACCCCTCAGGCTGTAAAACAAGGTGTCCCGCAGGGATCAATACTAGGCCCGTTACTGTTCTTAATGTTCATTAATGATCTACCAATTGTACTAAATCACACAAAATGAGGTTTATATGCGGGCGATACAACCATTTGCACTTCAGACAAATCCACCACCACACTTAAGCATAAACTTAACATAGACATAAATAATATTAGCCAGTGGTGCAAAAACAACATGCTGCAAATGAACCCCCCAAAAATAACTACTTTCATGCTATTTCACTCGCCTCTCAGAATCATAAATATTCCACCATCACTAACACTCGATAACCATGCACGGCCTCTTTCCGAAACATTCAGATCCCTTGGGGTCACTTTAGACAAGCACTTGAAATTTCATCCCCTTTTCGGGACAGCAAGCTGCCGGGCTAGTTGGTGATGCATGTTGTTTAGGAGGGAGCGCAAAAAAAAAAAACGGACGAGGGACAGTAGGGGACACAAAAATACGTTCACGAGCGCTCGTGAATGTGTTTCTGTGTCCCCTACTGCGTCCCTCGTCCGTTTTTTTTTTTGCGCTCCCTCCTAAACAACTTTCATCTCCATGTTCAATACCTCATGCATAAGATTTCCTTCGGCATTCATATCATAATCAAAACCCGGGTATATTTTCAACCGCACATCATACGTCATTATATTATGCATATGTCCACAATCACCTTAGTTACTATTTATCCTGCTGGGGAAATACATATTTCACTCACATCGAAAGACTTCAGCGCCTACAGAATCAGGCCTTCAAGCTCATGTTGTTCAGATCATTCAAAATACACTCTTTACAACTTTATCATAGTTTGCGCATACTTCCACCTCAACAACTATTCACTGTGAAATTATCTAGCATTATGTACAAGCTAATTAATCATCACGCTCATATTGATGGCTTTCCTGATTAGCTTATAAATGCTAATCCTACTAGGTTTCAACAGCATAATAATCTTCTTTTGTCTAAAGTGAGGACTAATTATGGAAAATTTACTATAATATTTGCCGGCATACCCTGTTCGAATACTTTACCATGTAAAATTAAAGCGTCGTTTAGAGTTCACTCATCTCATCATCGGTTAAAGGGTATTTAATTAATTTGTTCTGTAGTTCACATGCCTAAACAGTAGCAATCCTTGTTTAAAGTTTCATTTTCTTTGCATTATGTTTCAAAGCTGCTTCTGTATATGCTTTTTGTTCCGTTTTTCACACATAATATTGTTTCCGTAGCTGTTTTGTAGGTTGTATATTTATGCTAATTAATACACTGCCGTCCATTGTTTGCGGTTTTATCCCACTTGCTTTGCTCTAGGTGGTCCCCCCGACAGTCGTGCACTATGATACCTCCTTCTGTAGTGATTTTGTAGCGATAGCTACATTACGGTAGCATTTCGAGCCTTCAGCGTGGCTGCGCCGCTACGCTGTCACGTGGTAGGTCACGTGGTGCGGAGCAACTGCCGGGGCCGTGGGGCCGTGTCTAATCACGTGGTTCGTCACGTGGTTGGTCACGTGACCAAGTTCTACTCGGCCAGCTGCAGCTATCGCGTCACTCCAGGTTTAGCCAAAGCAAAACCACCGCCAATTTTTATTGCATTCATTATTATTGTGAGAAAAAAAAACCGGGAGCAGTCCTCCGTAACACTACCAAGTTGGATAAATAAAGGCGCCTTCTCTAGGTCTTGAAAATCGCCATTAACCGACTGTAAGCATGATCTCTGGCGGGAGCTACCCTCCATGTTAATGAAAAAGGAAAAACATTTTTTCGTCACGTGTGTATTATAAGGGGAGCAGCGACTGCCTATACAATATCAAGCATAATCGCCACCTTATCACCGTTGTCAGTATTTCCTTATCCTGTAGGTACACTCCTGAAATTTAAACGCTCTTGCATCGATAGTCGAGAGAACCTATATCTTAATGCATGAATCGTTTTTTCTTCATCAAGCTTATGCACAAGAGCATGCGCCAAGCAAGAAAATATCATATCAGGGCTACGTATGTTACACTTATTATGTTTCTGGCCAGACGAACTTCGAACACACTCACCTGAAACCGCACTTTTTGCCCTCGTATTTTCTCCCCCCGTCGGGCCACATCCAATGGCCGGACGCCCCCAGTTCGGCTAACAGTCGCGCCTCCCTTTGGAGCAACAGATAACTACGTCTCTGCTATGTTTGCTCCGCAGACCGCAGTGCGCCGCCTTTTGTCGGTGAACGGTAGTGTTCCTGTACACACCGCCGCAGGGTGCACAGTTACGCGAATTTCCACGCAAGTATTCTGTACCACAAAGCTTAGAATAAAGTACTGCGGAAAATCTGCTCATCGTGTGGCAGGAGCCATGATCACGGCAGCGCCGGCGGCGTTCGGTAGTTCACAATCGAATGCTTTTTGTTATCCCGGCAGTAATGATGGATCACCGACAATGTTTTTCTTGTGCTGTTTAAGTTCACAGCCATTTATTCAAAAGTGTGCCATTTTTCCGAAGAAAAGCAGAACGTCAAACTCAATCGTCACACAAGCCCGGAAATCGTTGATTTATACAGCGTATCTGGTGATGGGAGGACTCGAAAGCAAAAAAGAGAACATTGCAAGAAAAAGCTGTTTTTTTTGTTTCCTTCCCGAGACATGGAGAGCTCGAAAAATACGGGTATTGTCTGTAGCTCTTGAAAAAAAAAAAAACAGTTATTTCTGTCAACCATGAAAGTGCGATGGCTGGCTCTATTCAAACAAAAAAAAAACAGTGCCAGAAAGTGCGCTTTATTGTTTATAATATTGTGACTAAGTTGCAAGATAACGCTGGGTGAAGTAATAAAAAAACCAAAACTTGTCCATTCATTAAACATCCTTTAACGACTGTGGCACCAAGTGCTGGCCCTCTGTATTCTCTCATTTTGCCTTTTGCTTTCCGTTCTACCGAGCTGAAGCCAAGACGATAACAGAAATGTTGCGTGGTTCTGTTCTGCATCAGAGCGCGGCTGCACCCAGTGAAAATTTTGAAACTGCATGTTTAAATCAGCTGCTATTCCCTCGCAACCGCCTACCTATGCATAAAAATTTCCTTCCTCAAGAAAAACAAACTCACATTTCTTTCTCGCCCTAGAAACATTACAGCATTTCCGTTTTCCAGTTTTGGAGAAATTCACAGCCGCTAACTATCATCCGTCGCGATGACAGAGAAAAAAGCCATTGTCAGAAAACTCTCCTGCGCTGCAAAGTGGGCAGACGTCACGTGAGAGTTGCATGTTAACTGATTACACAGTTTGACTGCTTAACTTATTGCAGCGTGATTAGCTGATTCACTTTCAAAGAAAAGCTAATGAGGTGCGTGGGCGCAGCGACCCAGCGTTTTGACATGGACTAATGCTGTCTTATGATCGCCCATATGCAGCCTTTAGGTTGCTCACATTGCCTAAAACTATATAGCAAATACTTTCCCACTGTCAAGCTCTCCAATAACATTTCCATCTCTACAGGTATGTATTATATCCTGCGTTTCTGATCATCAGTTTCCACTGCAGTGCCGTCAATTAGCCCCGACGTAGCCGCAAGAAAGTTCAGCGCGCTCTATCCGCGTGAACGTTGGTCGAGTACGCGGTTTAAGAATATACCAGGTGTTGCAGCAAACACTTTCAAAAATTTTCAAACATAAGCTTTTTGGGGTAAAAATATTACTTTTGCGTAGTATTACCAGTGTTGGTCGACACCAGAAAACCAGTGAATCGTCTTAAGTAGTAAGGTGGTTAACTAATCTTTAATAGTTAATTTTTTAACTAGTAGTGTTAGGCGCCTAATTGCACTTAGAGATTTGTAGCCGGTCGTCTGCAATAGCCATATCAATTTTTAGAAATTCAGAAACGCGATTACCATTGGCGCTGTGGCTCGACAAAATTTGGCTTTTTCGACTTACCTGCACTTTAAGCGTTGCTTTGCCTGCATGATCTCAAAAGCGCATGTACTTTCACACGATGCAGCCCAAATCCTGTCGAGCCACAGCGGCGAGGGTAATCGCGTTTTCGAAATTCTAAAAACTGGTATGGCTATTACTAACGACCGGCTACAAATCTCTAATTACAAGCAGTTACCCATATGCGGTAGTTAAAAAGTTAGTTATCCGAAATTAGTGGACCAGCTTACTACTTCTGACAATTCACAGGCTTTCTTTCCGGTGTCTGCCAACACTCGTAATAGTATTGCGCGAAAGTTATATTTTTACCCCTACAACCCTATTTTTGAAAACTTTTGAAATATTCCCTGAAACACGTAGTATTTAGGGGCTGACACTGCGCCCCGCGGTGCGACCATACCTTGTTCGCCGCTGCTTTTGTATTCTCCTCAAAGAGAACCGAAAACTGGGCAAGTTGGAACACATAGATCTTAAAGCAGCGTGATACACAGGACGTAGTGGAGGAAACAAGAGACTACACGAGCGCTGTCTAACAACTAACTGTTTTATTTATAGAAGGGTTTGTTATATAGGCACCCAAACACAACAACCGAAACCAAAAAATAAAAAACACCATAAATCCTCGAGAGCTCTTAAAAACCGTACGCGCGTGCAGCGGGAGTTTAATCCCATCATCTTAACAAAGCCAACCAGCAAATTTAACACATGACAAGCACCTGCTATCACCCTGTCGCCACACATTCCCCGAGAGCGCGATTTTCTTATTCCCCAAGATTTGTAGAAGGCGAAGGGACACATGTGGCCGACTCCTGTCTTAACAGAAACGCCCTTGCCAACTCCTTGCAGGTCCTATCTGGGTGACTAACCAAGATATTTGTCCAGTCTAAATGGGGGAAACAATCTTTACACTTCCGGCAACCCACCCTCAACCCATCCGGGTTGAGACCTGCTTCCAGGGGCAAATTCAGAGGGTATTCCGGATGTGGCTCTGGCTCAAATATCGGAGAGGATACTCACGAAGGGCGATAGTCTCGCAAAAGAAAAAGACGGTATGCTGACAAGAACTGTGGGGATTCCGTACATACACGGAATGTCACACCGGTTGAAGAGGGTAGTGGCGAGATACAGGGTGAAAGTAGTTTTCACAGCTAATAATAAGCTGACAGAGTCTGCACTACAGTAAGGAAAAAGCTCGAGTGCCGGGATGACCAAGCGCGGAATAGATGCACGGTTTCACTCAGAGAAAAAAAAGAAGAAAATGCGCGTCGACTGCGACACGGGAATGGTTTATTCCATCCGGCTTCCCTGCGGTAAGACGTACTATCGGGGACAGAACTGCCCAGGACGCGGCTCCAATGGCCGGAGCAGCGAAAACAAGTGTCGGTTTCGAACGGTGGCGGCGTGGCGGTCGTTTCTAGTCGGCGGCGGCGGCGGCGCCTGGTATTCATCGGCGGCGGCGCAAGGCCATTTTTCGACGGCGGCGGCGGCGCCGGCGGTGTGGAAAGCTAAACCACAAATTTAAAAAGCTATTTCGCTACAGCCTTCTTTGCTAAACTGGTTGAAATTCTAGGGCTTTTCGTACTAAGGTCTCAGAACACAAAACACAGAGGGGTTGAAGGGTGAAAGAAATGCCAAATTTTCTGTAAATGTTTTGTTTTTAGGCACTATATTAAAAAAAGTTAGGCACATATCGCAAGCGTTTATGTTGATTGTGTTATATATATTTCATTCTCACGAACGTGCAGAACCCTTCTTGTTTTCTGAGTCGTAGTCGCAATTGTTTTCTTTTTTTCTATCCTTCGGTTATACAGCCTATAGGTATTTTTCCATTGCGCAGAGTCAGTGAATTCGTCTAGAATTCTTAAGCCGGCACCGACACACGTGACACTCGATATGTTAATCGTACTTCCACTTGTTCTAAACGAGATTGTGGTTATACATTATTCTTTATGTAAAAATAAACAGACCTCTTCTATGACCAACTATTGCTTGATTCAACCCTTTACCTGTCAACCAATCAGTAGATGTTATAACACAAACATTTCCGTCTGGACAGTTTGTGAAATCACTTGTTCTGAATATTAATCACCATTTTTTTAAAGTACCTGTTCTTATAAGGGCCTTCTCCCGGAATAAAAAGAAATAAAATACTTTTTTTGCAGCAGGTGAACTTTTTCTAGCGTAGATATGTCACGATGCATTGATGCCGTTTTGGGATATTATCGCTGATTCCACCCACAGACACAGTGTCCGCGACCCTCAAGTCGTGATTTCGACTTTCAGAAACCCTTGTTTCTTCTCGTTGCGCCATGTTGCGCTTTTGACGAAGTTTCGGAATGCCGCGTTTCGTTGTATGTTGACGGTACGCGTGCGTACACGCGCGGAGAGCAGGGTTGCTTTTGTTTCCGTGTTGATCCATTGCCACACACTTGAAATGCTGACTCCTTGACATGATTATTTGCCTCAGACAGAGAAAAGAATTAAACAAGACAAAACCAAATCTCAAACGTACCTAGATTTGCGGGGGAAAATATACATATTTAGAGGGTGCGCCATCGCGCCGAGTGAAAACGTCGGCGGCGGCGGCGCGCCGATGCCTTGGAAAAGCTTGTGTTCCTGTATGTGCTCCATGCGGGAGCATATACAGGAACACTAGGGAAAATTAGTCACTGGAACGGGAAAAGTACCGCATTCGTTTTCTCTCGCCGCCGCGCCGGCCGACCAGCGCGCATGCGTTTCCGATTCGTTCTTCGCGGTGACGCGGTCATTCCCCGCCATAAATGGTCCGCTCGCTTCTTTCTCGCGGCCGCCGGCACACAGATAATCCGGAGCATTACGTAGCACTTGCTCTTATGGGCAGAGATAAGCGTGCACACCAAGCGGCGCTGGACCAAATATGGCGGCTGGTTGCGGTACTTTTCCCGTTCCAGTGACTTTAGGGAAAACTGCATCGCAGCGCTATCTACTAATGATTCACCCTGGTTCAAGATCAAAAATAAGCGCATGCGCGTCCTAGCTTGCCTACAAGCGTGTGCTGGCTGTCGCCTTGACGCGAGTTGCTTTTTGCCCACGTATCTTCCGCGAGATGCCGCCATGAAGGCATCAGTTGTAAGCGTCTGCTTCGGGGGTAACAATGCAGTTGTCATGGCTTTCGCCGAGCGCGATGGTATCCTCTTAATCAAGCGTGTATTGAATGGCAACGTTTTTTTTTGTTTCTTTTTTTCTGACTGCGTCTCTAGTCTTTTCCCAGACGGTCGAACATACACTACGTTTTAGCACAGCTTTTGTGAGCAAAGGGAACGCAAGGTGCGTTTCCAGCAAGCGCATAGAAACGTGGAATCCAAAATATAGTTCTTGATGAATCAGTCCTAAAGCCATTTTCACCTTTCCTCTACGGCCGCCTATTCTGCTACCCGGGCCCAAAAGAGTGAAATGAATGAGCATGTGGCGACCACACGCAACCGCTAACAATGACGCTGCCAATAACGCCGCATATGCCTTGCGTTTAGAACTGGATTGCACGCAAGTCACGCTATTAGCCAATGCCAACATAGCGGCATCTCGCGGGAGGTTCCTGGGCAAAAAGCAACTCGCGCGAACGAGCCGGCAAGTACCTGCTTGCACCTAAGCTAAGGCGCAGGCATCTCGAACCAGGCAAAACATCGCTAGATGGCGCAGCGATGCAGTCTGGCTTGCTCCGGCCGTCGGAGCCACGTCCTGGGCACTTCGGTCCGCGATAGTACATGCAAAACAGGCCGCTGTATAAGCGAGCGGCTGTTTGAACACCGCAGATAAGTGAAAGAAGGAGTTCCGTCTAACCTTGCTGTGCATTGCCGGAAGCGTAAAGATTGTTTCTCCCATTTGGACAGGACAAATACCTTGTTTAGTCATCCAGACAGGACCTGCAGGGAGTTGGTGGTGGTGTTTCTGATGAAACAGAACTCGGACACATGTGTCGCTTCGCCTTCTATCAATCTCGTCGAAAAAGAGATTCACGCTCTCGGGGAATGTGTGGCGACAGGGTAATAGCAGGTGCTTGTCATATGTTAAAATTGCTGGTTGGCTTGGTTAAGATGATGCGATTAACCGCCCGCTGCACGCGCGTACGGTTCTTAAGGGCTCTCGCAGTTTTATGGTGTGTTTTTGTTTTTAATTTTTTGGTTTCGGTTCTTGTGTTTGGGTGTCTATATAACAAACCCTTCTAGAAGTAAAACTCATTTGTTAGACAGCGCTCGTGTCGTCTTTTGTTTCCTCCACTACGTCCTGTGTATCGCGCTGCTTTCAGGTGGATTCTCTTCAACGCGGACAGATGCGAAACGGAGTCTTGCTAGTTGCCGAGATGCGGCGCAGCTCGCAGCGGATATCTGTCTGCAGCTGCAGCGGATATTTGTCGCTGCGGGGCAGCGGATAGTTGGGAGCAGCGGTGTGTACATGTGCCTGTTTAAGTGCGGCAATCGGTTTTTTGATATGCACGGAAATGTTAAGGGCGTTTGCGCATTTCCCCGGCATCACAAATCCTGACTCCGAAGCCGGGAATCGGCCCCGCACTCTTGTGCTCGGTAGCAGAACTCCGACGCTCTACGCGCGGGCTCCGGGAGCGAAAGGAAAACCATTAGTGCGGCGCTTCAGTGGCGACGTTTGTGACGTTTTAGTGGCCAGTGCACCTTTACCTAAGCGACGCAAAGATGCCCCCGGTGTTCCTCCTGCCAGCATATCTTTTACACCGACACCGCCGATGCTGAGCGGATGGTGATCTCAAGAAAAGATAGGCTGGCACACACGCGGAAAGATAAAATACTTGAGGCTGTAAACTGGACTTGGTGTTTTCAGTACCGGAAAACTTCAGTGCGCCTGCTAAAGTGGCTATGTTGCCCTTAATGTTCTGTCGCAAAATGATCCACCGATCTTAACAAGGTCATGTGCAAATTATGCACCTGCAAATTTGTTATAAACGTTGCCAGCGTATTTCCCGCCTTTCATACCTCGTGTTTTGTGGCACTAAAATGCACAGAGGATGCAAACTACTGGAGGCCTTGAGATCGCCGACGAAATTTGCCGCTATATTGTGCCATCTCACATCTAGTGTGTCTACGAAGGAGGTTCTTCAGAAAGCCAAGAGTGACACACATATATAGACTACGGAGAGTGCAGACCGCCGTAAGTAGCACCAGTTGCTTAGTTTGTTGACATCGTGACCTCCATAGATAGTTCGGTGGTCAGAGCGCTCGGATGTTGCGCCGTAGAACACGGGTTCAATCCCTGCTGCAACAACCACGTTCGCTGGAGTCGAAACGCAAAAGGTGCTAGTGTGCTGTGCTGTGTCAGCGCACATTGAGAATGCCAGGTGGTCTGAATTAATCCACAGCCCAAGCGCGGCTTCCCCCATATAGCTTCGTGACGGTAAACTGCACAATTCTCATTAAATCCACTGCAACCTGAATAGCGATTTCGTGCGACAAACAAATTTAGTACAACAAACAGCGTTGCTGGGAGATGTATCTACAAGATTAGGCACAAAAAACATGTAGCCGCCACATTGTTCGACGTGATAGTTCGCTCGAAATGTTAGCGGTTCGCTTTTATTTCGCACACTCTCGACCACACGCTGAGGTATCAGCGACAACTAGCCCCTGTTTTTCAGATAATTTGGTGATTTTCAATCTCTTAGGCCTTACTAAGTGCAGTGAGTTTTCCTGGTAGCAACGATACCTGGCGAACCTTTTATTCAGTTTGTTTGCAGTTTTTCTAGGAAGAAAAAAAAAGGCCCGCAGTGCAAATACCCTTGTCATCAATAATTACTGAAAAAAAAATTTTCAATCCACTGTTTAAGTGCTTTGACTGTTTATGTGTTTGTCGCTAGATGGCGCCACTATTTACACGTGCACTTGAGGGATGCTACGGCACGGCAAACTAAAACGTGTCGCGTTTGCGCCATTTACAGGGTACGCAACGCAGTGAGGGATGCATACGCCCAACTAAATGCGCCTATGATCAAAGGAAGCCCCTCCCGTATTCGTGGAGCACTCCGTGTATCGAAGGCGTCTCCATACACCTCCAAGCACACTGTCCTCAGTAGCGGCTCCTGTCAAAATTTGGCAGTTCAGCCTCGGAACCAGAAACACACGCCCGCACACACACAAGCACACAGACGCAGAAACATTAGGCGCTTCGCCTGTAAGCGAGGTTTTATTGTTATACTTTTGGAATTACATTGACACCGAGAACATATATACAGGGTGTTTCACCTAAGATTTTACGCGAGTTTTAGGAATAGGCTTTTTGAGTTAGAAGAGCGCTTTTTTCGCAACAGCATATTCAGCGGCGTAGCGCATCAGAATACAGCTGAGACGTACTAACTAGCAGGCTGGTTAACTAATATTAAATAGTTATCATTTTAACTACGACTGTTAGGCTCCTTAAATGTTGAGAGGCGCGTAGCCCACCGTAATATGCATATCAGCTTTTAGCACTTCGTAAACGCGGTTACCCTTGGTGCTGTGGTCCAGCAAATTTTGCCTTCATCGCGCCAAAACGTATGCACTTTCGAGAAGCTTGCAGGCAGAGCAACCTCTCCAATGCGCGTAACTCGTCAAAATAGACAAAATTTGTTGGGCCACAGCGCCGAGGGTAACCGCGTCTTCGAAATTCTAAAAACGGATATGGATATTACTTACGTTGGGCTATACGCCTCTCAATAATTAAGGATCGAGCCTAAAAGTAACAGCTAAAAATTTAGTGAACTATTGAATATTATTTAGTCAGCCTGCTAGTTAGCACTTCCTATCTATATTTTGATGCGCTGCACCACTGACAATGCAATGCCCAAAAAAGCAGTCGTCTAACTCAAAATGCGTTTTTTTTTTAAATTGTGTGCACTCATAGGTGCAACATAGGTGAGTCAAAGTTTCGTTTGCGCATTAAACTCCCGTTTAGGATACTACGTTTAAAATAGTCGTTAAATAACAACATTACAATAACAATCACAGCACAGCATTAAAGCAATGTTAACTTTGAATACTATGCTAATGAAACAACATATTACGGTAGTTAATTTTTAACATTAAAATAACGTACCAATGTAACATGGAACGTTACTGCGAATCACATAAGGCGTTTGTATGACTTTAATGCTCGCTGTTATCTCGAAATGGCGTGTTACCTATAAAAAAAAGTTGCAATTGTGAGCGTATAAGGACGATAAACTACAGGTCATTTACAAGCGATGATTTAAACTTCCAAAGCTCCCACTGTGGCCTAAATTTTGCAGTCATTTCCCCCGTATCAAGCAAGTACCACACGTATCACATAACAGTCTACAAGGAAATGAAAAAATCATATTTAGGCATACGAGAGAATGCCCCTGAATGTGTGTGAATTCGCTAGAAGCATGGAACGATGCACTCTTGGGTACAGAAGTCTAGGGCGCGCGAATGATGATATTTGCTGATAGGTGCGAAGTGTGCTATTGTTCGGCTGATTTCAGACGCACACATTATACAGTCAAGGTCTAGTTTTATCTACACAGGCGTAATGTGCAACCACCGGCTGATAACAAAGCTATAGACTTTTCGGGTCGATCGCGTGTCCTGTGCTTTTTTTGTCACCGATGATACCTATCTGAATAAGTCCTGCTTCATCTGTAACACGTGACAGCACTTCTTATGTTCGACTCTGTGAGCATGGCCGATTCGCACGACGGTCCGTTCGCCCGCGGCCCGCGCATCACGCGTTCATGCGCCACTAAAAACTGGCCTGCGATCCGATGACGTCAAGCGGATGCGACGGACCAAAAGAGCAGACGACGCGCTGGGTGTACCACTGCTTCCAGATTATTTTAAAGCGTTTGGCAACACTGGTCAAACTGGTTTTTTCTTCCGACCCACGACTGCGATTGAATGGTGCAGGTGCGGCCCTTTGTCCAATTCCTCAATGGCCTGGGCTGTCTTGCTACCCTAGTCGATCACTTTGTCATGGTAGCGAACGCAGTGCAGCTTGTCAAAACGGCGCGCCAGCTCAACGCCACTCAGCGAAATGCGGCAGCCGAAATACTGGCAAGAGTGGTGGTTGCCAGAGCTGGCGCGCGCATATTCGCCGGCCGCCGCTAATTCCCGCGACGGGAGAGGCACTTAAACTTCCCTGGTTGTCCAGTCCGCGGGCCGACAGCACGCCTCTCGATTTGGTGACGCACGAACACGTGATGCGCGGGCCGCTGGCGAACAGTCCGTCATGTGAATCGGCCATTAGGTGCGGCTCGATAATTCGGGTCACATACGCAATGAAGTCTCCCGTCAGCACAACATGCAGATCACAGTCGAGTGAGGCAGCCATATGCTTTCAAACAGTACGACACGCTCTGCTGCATTATTACAAGCATAAATATTGATCAATCGGCGTGGCTTCCTGTACTGCAGAAAATCACAGCTTGCTGAGCTCCCTTCAGTGTCGATATAATGAGATAAGGCAGAATAAGAAACAAAACAAAAACTAGCCGAGAATCTCGCATCATGCGTCACGAGGACAATGTAATCGGAAAAAAGAGCCCTAGTTCCCCTCTCAGTCTCCTCACTACAAATCTTCGCCTCTTCGACGGTAGAAAATCTAGGCGCCTGCTGTGGAAAAATCGGCGTAGTTGCACTTGCTTCGGGCGAGACCTATGAGCGCGCAAATTCTGCGTCACAAATACCAACTCTTCGAAGGTCGCCATGATGACCATACAATTTTTGCAGGATTTGAACAATGAATTTCTTAGACTTTTTTTAGTAAAAAAATGCGATTCATCATGGTTTTCCTAATTTCTCGCTAAGAGGGAGGGGGGGGGGGCACGACTGCCCTCCATCAGAGGGGGGCAACTTCATGAGGTTTCGACCTAATGAGGTCGACATCAACCTCAAAATTACCTCAACCTCACGTCGTGAGGTGAAGTTGAGGTGAGGTCGGCGAGGGCTCGAAATTTTGTGAGTGAGGTCAGCAAACAGACCTCAACCTCACCCGTTTGTTTGAGGTTGAGTGAGGTCGTCATTCACTGAGGTAGAAATTTTGACGTCGAGACTTTTTGCAGTTGCCACGTATTACTCCGACGAGTGCCGCTTCCGAAGCGGAGTTGCAGCGCATCCCCGCAGTGTTCATGCAATGACGCTTGGTGTTCGTTTTCCCCTGTTTGGACAACCAGATGCCGCAGCCCGCTCTTAACTTTCGGTGCTGCGCCGTAATGTCCGTTAAGCCCGAGCCGACAGGAAGGCGCACCCCTCTGGTCTTCCCGGAAGGAGCGTTACTGTCACAGCACGCCACTCTCCCTCCCCCTTGCCCCGCTGCATAGCTCCCGTAGCTGCCTGCCGGTCGGCTCAAACTCCCGGGAGCGCGCAAAGCAAGTAATTCACGTTGACCCGCGGTAGCTACGTTTGATGACGCAAACAAATAAGTTCAGTCCAACAAGCACGCAATAAATTCGTCGCAGCGCGGATGGCCCAAAGCAAGACTGCTTCGTGTTGATGCTCGTTGCAGGCGCTTACGTCATGGCCCTTGCCTTGCAGTCGAATAAAGGGGTCCTGCTGTACACATAGAGAAATTTAGTATTCCACGTATGTACACTAATTATGAAAAGAGAATCCGCGCATTTTATGTCCCATCATGTTTCAACAAATTTGAAACCGACACCTTCACCTCTGTTCGAAAAATTAAGGCATTTATACGGTCATTTGTGCAGTCAAATTAATGACACCAAGTGCTTTTATTATGCTGCCCTTATTAGACAATTCGTATGGAACAATGCTCTTTCTTTATATGTAGTGCTCAAAAGATAATTTAGTTGCAAAAATGCCCTGTCTGCTTTTTTTTTATGTGTATTGAGGAAAATACAATCTTGTTCATATGCTATGCCAGTACTAATACCTTGTTTTGAGCCCCGCTAGTTTGCGACTTACATGTGTTTGTTTATTTCTTTTGAACATTTATGTCCTTTCAATATTATGTTTTCTTTTTTTGTTTTTGTGCAAGGCTTTGTCCTGATGCAGTCATGCTTTACTGCCCAGCCACGCTCACAAGTATCAATGCTTTAGCGGGCTGGTTACTATCCTGTACGATTGTCTGGGAATAAACTATTATTATTATTATTATTATTATTATTATTATTATTATTATTATTATTATTATTATTATTATTATTAATATTATTATTATTATTATTATTATTATTACAAGTTGACACAAGAAAGTGGAGCAGTCAGCACAGGCGAGAGAATATGATTCATGTTGTTCCTAACGACGAGATCTGCTGATTTGATTTAAAAAGCACGAAGCCAGAAAAACCTGAATAACACCGTCGAAGCTTTTGATCGGTGACTTCCCGTTTTGAATCTCACACTAATTTTTTATATTCCCGTTCCCTAATGGAAGCAGATGCAAACATAATTTCACTTTTTATCCTTCCGAATAACCTCTCTTTTGATCTCCGTTTCCTTGTTCCTTCTCGGAAATTCGCTTATTATGCCGAAACACCGCAACACGAGACGAACGCGCCAGCATAGCGGTGTTACAGCGGCGAAAAAGTGCAAAACTGTAATGAATGTAGGGTGACATGGTAGCTGATTCCTTTTCCTTTTTTTTTAATGCAGATGTTTGAATAGAACTGATTACGTGCTGGCGCTGTGCTTCTAAGTCGCTCTTTCAAACCTTCTAATATGACTTTTAATGGGGCACACTGTTGTTTACTTCTGTTTTTAGTGCGCGATTTTTGTTTGTATGTTTCGAATCATTATCTTTTTATCTTTTATCGTATAGGATCAGTTAGGTTGGCTGCCTGCCTTGCAGACGGCCAGGCACTACACGTTATCTTTAACTATTTTGAAGAGACCCATCGTTCACTTTAAACGGCTTCGCAGAATGCTCGCGCGGTGCTCGCGGGTAAAAAACGTCGAGGATGCTGGCGTACCATTGATTAGTTTTGTTTTGAGGGAAAACAAGAGATTGACTTAAAACAGCTTTTTCTTAGACTGGTTGAAGAAATGGCACCCAGAATTCTGTTGAGGCGTATGAGTATTTAGGCGGTTTTTTTTCCCCCACGGGGGGGGGAGAAGGGATTGAAAAAAGATTTCGCTGCGGGGAAATTTGACCGGAGTGCCATAGTGCTCTTGACAGAGAGAGCGGTTCACGCTGCCCACTCTAGGCCAGTTTTTTTTACCCGTGCGATTTTAATAGTTGGCAAAGTGTTCGGAGACGTAATCTAGCCCTTTCTTTCAAAATGCCGCTGGATCACCGAGTCATCGGAGCATTCCCAGGATTCCGAAACCATTACCATCGCCACCTGGAGGGAAGTGGCGGAAACGGGAGAGGGTCTTGCCCTCACAGGAGCATCTACATCATCATCCCTATTTATTATGCAGGTATTCCTATTTTCCCGAAAAATAATTGTCTTCGGTTGCAAGGTAATGTACAATATTTAATCAATATTCTGGCAACCTTTAATTTGGTAGCGGTATATCAGACTTTCCCGGGCTCATAAGAATAGTGTTAGCATCATCATCATCGCCATCATCTCGAGACTCAAAGGCATGTGTCGTTGCATGACCTTTGCAGTAGGCCATACATGAGAACTGGCGCGTTTACGTGCTGGACATCCTAATGTCATTAATGTGGACCGGGTTGTGGGCACTCTTTGTAATGCTTCATACGCTGATGTGTAGTAATGTGGGACCCATATGGGTCTTGAAATTGAGGTGGAAGGGGGAGGATGGGGGCCTGGTAGGACGAGAAATTACTTCGTTGTCACGTGAGTAGGTGTGATCGATGTCCAATTACAGCATCGTCACGTGACTAGGTTTGATGGCGCAATAGATCGCTGTCACGTGACCTGGTATGACGTGGCACTCATATGAAGTCATCACTAATTATATTATTAGTCTTAACGTTATCTAATTATATTCATCATCATTAATTATGTGACATCATCATCTTCGTCGGATGACTCGTCGGCTCGTGACGTCACCTGGTGCGGTTTCTTGCGGCCCCGCGCGGCTGCTGCGTTTCGATGGAGGTGAAACGCTAAGGCGCCCGCGTGCTGAGCGATGTCAGTGCACGTTAAAGATCCCCAGGTGGTCGAAATTATTCCGCAGCCCTCCACTACGGCACCTCTTTCTTCCTTTCTTCTTTCACTCCCTCCTTTATCCCTTCCCTTACGGCGCGGTTCAGGTGTCCGCCGATATATGAGACACATATTGCGCCGTTTCCTTTTCCCAAAAACCAATTTATTTATCACTCACTCTCTGTGGACACCTCAATCGCGCCTTCAGGGAATGACTTAAGGAGGGAGGGGATGGCAGCTGTGAGGAACTTTCTTTTTTTGCCCCCTGAGCGGGGAGGGACCTTCACTACAGAGCTCCTACGGCCTGTGATATCAGCTGGGGAGCCTAAGAAAGCGGTAAGCTTTGGTGTGGAGCGGTTTCCATGCAACAGCTTCCTCGAGTGCAGTGGGGCCGTGCGGGGGCCCAAGGATCTGCGTGTCCTAAACTCCCCTGTGTCCATTAAAGTTTTCACCACCACCCTTCCGCATCAGGTGTTTGTGTGGCGAAGGGTAGACGTGTCGGTTGAGCCGATGGCGTTGAAGGAATGCGCAGCACTGTACGAACACCGGCTCTGATGGTCTGGAGCCGTCGTGCGGGACTCGGGTTATAACAAGCTCGGGCTATAGCGCGCGCGCTGGTTTTCTTCAGAGATAGTGGTGACCAGGTGTAAAGATAACATCGGCTTGTTGGTGTGCTCTGCTTTTGAGGATATGATGTGCGCGGGCGCATATTCTGCACCCGCCGTAATTTCGGCAGACAGCTGCGGTGCTGGTGATGATGTAGGTTCGTTTCTTCCTCCTCAATGGAGAGTATTGCGAGAGAGATGGCTGCCTCTTCTGCCTCCAAAGTGCTCGTTGTTCATATGTGTGTATTTGTGGGGGGGGGGGGGGAGTTGAAGCGAAGGTTTTGAAGCGAAAAGATTTACTACGCCACCTTTTCGAGCCGCCGCCGGGGCCGCAAGTTTGACCTTGAATGTAGCTAGAGGTCAAACCATGAGAGATGACGCCTGTCTCACATATCTCGGTAGACACCCGAACCGCGCCCGTAAGGGAAGGAAAGTGAAAAAATTGGAGGACGCTTAAGCTTCGTCTTTAAGAGCAGGACACGACAGCGTGTTGCAGCGTTGCCAAGGAATCCACGGAACGCCATTGTCTGTTCGGCGCGACGCCTTGCCCGGACAATTTAAGGAAAAGAAACAAATCTTGGTGGTGGCTGAGTGGTTAGGGCGCTCGGCTACTGATCCGGAGTTCCCGGGTTCAAACCCAACCGCGGCGGCTGCATTTTGGATGGACAGACATACAAAAAAACTTCATTCAGCAAGTGAGTTTTAGACCCAGCTGGGTCCCTGGGCCACTGCGCGGTCCCGCACTGCATCAAGTAGGTCATGCCAGGACATGACGTCGGCAGTCCGAGTCACCGCAGCAAGCTGCGATGTCGGGTCTGCAGACATAAGGAGGACCTCCCAGTCCTCCCAGCTCGTGATGGCGTGCTGTCCCCGCGGGGGAGGGTCAGCAGGGCAGCCGAAAAAGATATGGGAGAGTGTGGCGTGGGGGTCACCACATAAGGAGCATGCAGGGGATGTGCCGCAATAGTGGGATAAAAGCTGAGGGGATGACAGAGAGTGGGTCTGGAGGCGTCTGAAGAGGATCTGTTGGGAGTGCGTAAGAGAGAGGTGGGGAGGAGGGTAAGTCCGACGGTCCAAACGGGGTATTTGCATGAGCTCCGCATAGGTGTGCGCCCGCTCCCTCGAGAATCCTGGATCGAGACTGTCCTGAGCCCGGCAAATCAGACCTCGGACCAATTTATCGGCAGCCTCGTTTCCAGGGTTCCCAGAGTGAGCCGGCACCCATTGAAGCTCTACCCTGTGCGGTAAATTTTGGGTAGGGGTGTTGCCAGGCATGGGCGTGAATCCTGCCCCTGGCAAAGTTGAACAGAGCCGTTTTGGAGTCGCTGAAGATGTATTGGGCGTCCGAATGTGCAAGGGCTAGGGCGATGGCGGTGTCCTCTGCCTCCTCAGGCGTAGAGCCCGAGGGAAGACGGTGAGTTAGTGGGTGAGGTAGGGTTGGATTGTAGGCAACTGCTACCGCTTCATGCGCTGCACATGCGGCATCTACCCAAACGGCATCGCGGGCTTGCCCATAGTACTTATGGAGGGCATTAGCGCGAGCTACGCGGCGAGGGATGTGATATTGGGGATGGACGTTTCGAAGAGGCGAAATGCTAAGGCGCCCGTTTGCTGCACGATGTCAGTGCACGTTAACCCTGATGGTCGAAATTATTCCTAATCCCTCCACTACGACACCTCTTTCTTCTTTCACTCCCTCCTTTATCCCTCCCCTTACGGCGCGGTTCAGGTGTCTACCGAGATCTGAGGCGAATACTGCGCCATTTCCTTTCCCTGACAACCAACAACCAATTTTAAAAGAAAGGGAGGGAATTAACAAGGAAAACAGGAGCCGCATTAGGATACCCTTTCCCAAAAAACATGCACCCAGAACTAGATATGAAAGAAGACAAAAGAGATCCGAAGAGCTGGAACGCATATACAACACATGACTGCGATTGAATGGTGCAGGTGCCGCCATTTGTCCAATTCCTCAATGGCCTGGGCCGTCTTGCTAGCCCCGTCGATCGCTTTGTCATGGTAGCAAACGCAGTGTAGCTAGTCAAAACAGCGCGCCAGCTCACGTCACTCAGCGAAATGCGGCAGCCGAAATATTTGGAAGAGCCAGAGCTAGAGCACGCATCTTCGCGGGCCACCGATAATTCCCTCGAGGGTAGATGCACTTGAATTTCCTTGGTTGTCCAGTCCGCGGGCCGACAGCACGCCTCTCAATTTGGTGGCGCACGAACACGTGATGCGCGGGCCGCGGGCGAGCGGTCCGTCGTGTGAATCGGCCTTTACGGCGCGGTGTCGGGTGTCGGCAGATATGCGAGACAGATACTGCGCCATTTCCTTTCCACAAAAACCAATTTTCAATTTTTTTCACCGACACGCAGCGGTGGCTCAGTGGTTAGGCGCTCGGCTACTGATCCGGAGTTCCCGGGTTCGAACCCGACAGCGGCGGCTGCGTTTTTATGGAGGAAAAACGCTAAGGCGCCCGTGTGCTGTGCGATGTCAGTGCGCGTCAAAGATACCCAGGTGGTCGAAATTATTCCGGAGCCCTCCACTACGGCACCTCTATCTTCCTTTCTTCTTTCACTCCCTCCTTTATTCCTTCCTTTACGGCGCGGTTCAGGTGTCCAACGATACATGAGACAGATAGTGCGGCATTTTCTTTCCCCAAAACCAATTATTGTTGTTATAATATTTTTTTAACCCAAACCATGCCGTAAGGCAAGGAAAATGAAAATAAAATTGCTTTTAAGGAAAGGAAATGACGCCTGTCTCACATATCTTGATGGGCACCTAAACTTCGCCGTAAGTGAAGGAAAAGCACCCTTCTAAGACAACACCGTATTCACTAGACGCGCCTTTGTTTATTCCTAACCATCGAGCTGGCATGACGGTGTGGTTAGCGAGCTCGTCTCGTATTCCGGAGGCCCTGGCTCGATTCCCCAACTCGACCAATTTACTACTCGGTTGTATTTATTAATGCTTCTGGGATTTTTCGCCCACGGCCAACGCCGCCGACGCCGACGACACCGGCTTTTCTGCTGCACGGGGCCCTTAATGCCGTCACGTTAATACAACGTGCCTCTGTTGGTGTACTACAGTCGCAGCTTGTTAAGAACTTTCGAAGGCAACATACAGAAGACTCAAAAGAGCATTCTCACTATGCCGGATAGAGCTAGAAAATCGAAATATATTGATTTGCATCTGTATAACTGTCGCATTGGAAAGTACATCGACGGCCAGTTTCTTTATATTCGGTAACTATTCTCAAGCCTGAAAAGAGTATCGTGAATACCTCCTCCCCCTTTCTCCCAATTTCTGGTAGATGGTGTAGATGGGTTGTGTTTGTGAATTGCCGGTTCGTGCGTGAATGAGCGAGAGACTTCAATACGAACAAGTATACACGAAGCAGGTTGCCAAATATTGGCACATATAAGGTACTCACCGACGTACTGTTGGTAACCGCGTATGGGACTCCCCTGCCCGCAGGCCATATACCCTCTGAGGGTTCATCCCAGATTATAAGCTTCTCTTATTGCGTGCACATCAATAGTGTCTGTACACACCTTCCATCATCATTTTGGCTTTCCTGTCTCACAGGATTCTCAGAATTGTTTTTAACTGAAAAACTTCTTAGTCGCTTTTTCTTTTGTTTTCCGCTTGTTTTGTGGGGGGGAAGTGAGCTGAGGGCGTCAAAGGAGACCTCAACTTCAACTGATGAGGTAGAGGTTGAATGAGGTCGGCAAATTCTTTTTGAGGTTAAGGTGAGGTCCAGATTTTTGAGGTCAAATGCCTACCTCTGCCCTCCATCGCCCCTCTTATGTCCGCCCCCACCCTACTTTCTCCTCTTGAGAAGCTGCTCCATCTAGCTCAGATCTGCAAGACCAGCAACGGCGGATCGAGCGGGTGCGCGGGATCGCATCGGCTGCCGACATCCTAGACTGAGAACGCGCCCGAAGAGGAATCAACCATATCTCCTCACCAGTTAGTGTTTTTCGTCATCACCATGATGCAGAAGCAGCGACCTTTAACCGAAAGTAGACTATACTGCTTCCACAGTAAAATATGAATTTTTACGTGAAAAAAATGAGAAAGTGGCTACGAGACACGTCGTAGGGGAGGACTCTGGATTTAAATCACCTTCGTTTGCCTTTAATGTGCTCAAAAATGCAAATGCACAAGCGTTTCTGCACTTCGGCGCCACTGAAATGCGGCCGCGGAGACTGAACTCGCTCCCTTGACACCATGCGTGCTTATAGTAGCAAAAACAACACAATAGTGAGTTCGGCTGCGGGGACGCCAAGATATGAACACTAAGAGGGCTAGATATACACACAGATTCCAACTCGTCTATCTGGCTGTACCTTTCCGCGTGCTTTCTCAAGCCCTGAAATTAGGTCTTTTACCCTGGTGCTGCAGCGCAAACGTCAGAAAGTTATCTTCAAGCCATATTCCAGAATGCGACTTCTTGGCACACACGTGGTTGTCTACTGCTATCAAAGCGGCTTTGCAGTCATGACCTCCTAAGAACTGCGATAACTGGGCAGTGCTCCTGTCCAAGCCAGTTCGGGTGCGGCAGTGGCAGGCGGCGGATACCGATCTCAAGGCCTCCATCAAGTGTATTTTCAGATTTGTCCGTCACTTCTCGCTTTCATTGCGTTTTTCAGTGAGTGTGCAGGCCGCTGCTGCTCCCTAATATTAAAGCAGCGCTAAGCAACAAGGACGATGAAAGAAGGCAACACACACACGTGTGTGTTTCCTTCTTTCTTCGTCCTTGTTCCTTAGCGCTGCTTTAATATTATGGTGCTGCTCCCAGACTGGCAGCCAGATATAAGGCGTTGCATAAGTGTTTGTAACGTCAACGAATACTGTGGGATCACGGAACTCGTGCGAAAGAAAAGAGATTCTAACCGTCGAAAGCAACTCATCGCCCCGTGCGCAATTCTGGAGCCTCCCGCACAGGGCAGAGGGCGCGAACCTAGAATTGAACCGTTTAAGGTGCTTTGTACACAGTTTAGATTTCTAACTCGCAGCTTTTTCTTATAGTGTGCTGTATACCTAGCACCGATTGCTTTATTTCATGCGAATTTATCATCCGTCGCATTGAACATACGTTTCCTTATTATGTCAACTAGCTACCGCAGCAAATAATGTTTCCTATAACAAAAAGCGTTAAGCACATCCTCTGCCAATTTCTTCTAGGCAAATTTTGCAACTTCTACTAATATCAAATGTTTTTTCTAAATGTCTAGCGTTGTGCACACCTTAGAAAAAGAAAATTATTCCATAAATCCTAAGGTGCTAATTTCACAAATCCTGGTATTTTATTATTTCAGCCCCCAACATTATTGACAATCTCAATACAAACTGCTAATTTCATTCTAACTTCACCTAAAAAATTTTGGAACCACTTATGTCAAAATAAAAAACCTATTGGCCGAATAATGCACGTCTGTCACAGATAAAAATGATATTGCTACGCAATTTAACCGCAACTTCCACTGTGTCTTTGCTAATGCAAGTGGTGAACATTGTCCTTTTGAAACGCCCTGCACTATGCTTTCTATTGCGATAGCAAAACCTGGGATTGTTGAATTGCTCCTAAACCTGAAAACTAAAGCGTCGCCAGGCCCTGATAAAATTCTGAACGCGTTCTTGCGCCGGCAGGCTGAAAAGCTTTCCGTGTTTCTGGTTGTCATTTTTCGCGCCTCACTTTCATCAGCTATTATTCCTTCAGAGTGGAAAACTGCCCGTGTTGTTTCTGTTCTTAAGAAAGGGGACGCATCACTGATATCAAATTATCGTCCCATATCTCTGACTTCCACCTGCTGCAGATTGCTGGAACACATCATCCACAAGTACATCATCGGTTTTCTTGACGACAACAATATCCTTTCTAACGTTCAACACAGGTTTAGGAAGGGCTATTCTACTGTAACACAACTAACATCGGTTGTTCATATCTTCGCATCTGTACTTGATAAATCCGGCCAGGTTGATATTATTTTTATGGATTTTAGTAAACCATTTGACCTCGTCTCCCATTCTAAATTAATTCACAAGCTTAAACAAGTTCGTCTTCCTAACTTTGTATTTAACAGGGTTTCAGCTTACTTATCTAACCGAGAGCAGTTTGTTAGTATTGACGGCCATTATTCACACAGCCTGCCTGTCTCTTCTGGTGTCCCCCAAGGAAGCGTCATCAGACCCCTGTTATTTTTAGTATATGTGAATGACATTGTTAAAGTAGTTACTCATCCCGTTCAAATCCTGCTGTTTGCAGATGTCTGTGTTTTGTTTAATGTAATTACTTGCCGTGAAGACCAACTATTACTCAATTTAAACGTAAAGAATATTTTGGATTGGTGCAATCAGTGGGACATGAAACATAACGCTAAGAAAACGGTTTTTATGAGATTAACAAAAAAAAGCCTATTATACCCCTACGCTCTTCCTTCATTTCCACTTTCGGAGGTAACTGAATATAAATGTCTTGGCGTGATGATAGCTAATAATCTAAACTGGAACAAAGATATAAATAACGTGTGTGCATCGGGTTTTCGTAAACTTTGTGTCCTCAAGCACAAACTGAAGAATGCTCTTGCAGACTTGAAATTTTTAGCCTAGTCTTCATTAATCAGACCCAAGTTAGAATACGCTTCCATTGTGTGGGACCCATATACTAAATCTAACATTCAAGCACTTGAAATGATCCAGCGCGAAACCATTTGATTCATCTTTTCAAAATACCGTTCAACCGACTCACCTACTGTCATAATGCGATCACATCGAATTCAAACATTGCAAGTAAGACGTAAAATTCTCAGATTAAAATTTCTGTTCCTTCTAAAACATAACAAGTTGTCAATGTGCCCGGACCCCTACGTCAAGCCATTTTCCGCTCCACGACCAACAAGACATCGCCACTCTGATTCACTCATGTATTCTCCGCCAGAACTAACCTATTTAAATGCTCCTTCTTCCCTCCAGCCGTTACTGAATGGAATGCTTTGCCTTTAACAGCACTACGTGACATGAATCCATTGAAGAAATAGAAGATTGACGCCATCAAACTTATTTGGCTTTGTGTTTCGAATCTTCTTTAGTGTTTTGTGTGTATTCATGTTGCATTGCATTGACCATGCTGCTAGAGCATAGAAGGGCCTGCAGTATTCTGTAAATAAATAAATAAGAAATTTTGCACATACGTGTAACAAAATTACCCACTGGTGCGATCTTTCGGAAAACGAACGAAATGGCTTTCTTGAGGTGTGTACATATTACTCAGGCAGAGAAGTGTTTTTAATCGTAATGAAAAATGTCGGCTGAAAGAGGTAAACGTGGCCACTGCATACCATGCATGAAGTGGACAGTTGAGTTTAGTGATAGCTCTCATCAAATAAGCCTAACATCATCATCATCATCATCATGAGCAGCAGCAGCCTGACTACAACCACTGCAGGATAAAGACATCTCCCAAATCTCTCCAATAAACCCTGCCCTGTGCTAGCCGCGGCCACCCTATCTCCACAGACAATCTCCACACACCCCCTGCTGCGCTTGCCTTCTCCTGGAATCCTATCCTTCACCTCTAAGGACCATCGGTTATCTTGCGTTCGCAGTACATGCCCGACCCAAGCCCATTTCTTCCTCTTGATTAGTCTAGGGTGTCATTAATCATCATTTGCTCCCTGCTGAAGGCGCAGCGCACGAAGGACGGGACTAAGAAAGAGACAAACACAGCGCTGACTTGCGACTAAAAGGCTTTATTGCTCGCACGCAATAAATAGGCGAAAAGGAGCACAATCAAAAGATATAGCAGCATCAGTGATGATTGTCAAAGACACAACAACACAACATAACAACAAAAGCACACAGTCGCAACCTACACATAGCTAATTTAACTGTTAAGATAGTCAATTTCTGTTTGTGTTACCGCGACGGAAGGTTTGCTTACGCAGTTGTCAAGTCCCCGGTGAATTAAAGGAGCTTCCACGATTTCTCGCGTACGTTGGTCCTTATGTTTACACAGTATTGTAGCACGGCTGAAAAAATGAGTGCATTTAGAGGAAAGTCAATGTATAACCAAATTGCTTTTGGCGGCGGCTGCGTTTTTATGGAGGAAAAACGCTAAGGCGCCCGTGTGCTGTGCGATGTCAGTGCACGTTAAAGATCCCCAGGTGGTCGAAATTATTCCGGAGCCCTCCACTACGGCACCTCTTCTTCCTTTCTTTCACTCCCTCCTTTATCCCTTCCCTTACGGCGCGGTTCAGGTGTCCAACGATGTATGAGACAGATACTGCGCCATTTTCTTTCCCAAAAAAAAACAATTATTAAAAACCAATTATTATGGTTTTAGGGAGCGTTTATGCTCACTTAGGTGATCATTGAGGCAACGCCCTGTTTGACCAATATAACAACGCCATCTTATAGACAACATTTTTACGTACTGCACATAGGGTGATTCGTGATTTTTTTCCACATTCGGCAGGTGGAGGTCCTTCACTGTTGACGGTTTTACGGAAGCGCTGCAGTTTTTTTGGGGCAGAAAAGATGACTCTGACACCGCCTTTTCCTACAATTCTTTTCAGGGTATGTGATACCTTGTGCAGATAAGGTATCACCGCGAAGTTTCGGTTTTTGCTGCAAGAGAACTCGTTGCTTTTGTCCTCAATTCGGCGAGAATCTTCTCCGCTACAGCGCGCAGGATGTGGTCTGGAAAGCCGGCTTTTTTCAGCCTCATGATCTGGTTTCTGAAGCTAGATTTAATTTGATGGGAACATGACCAGGAAATGGCATTTTTTTAGGGCGGCGGTCACGACACCTCGTTTTACTATTTTTGAATGAGAGGATGAGTATGATAGAAGCCCTTTTTGTGCTCGGGGTGCGTAACGCCAGCGTACCCCTTCGTCGCACAACATTATCTGTAGGTCCAGAAAGCGAATACCGTCATGATAACTTCCATCGTTAGTTGAAATGGTTTTAGATTAGACGTGAACAATGTGGGGTTATCACTGGCTTGATCTGCAACACTGTGACCACTTTTTAATCTAAGATAGTCACCAACGTACCGGAACACACGTACCCATGAAGATCCAAGTAAGGCTTTCTGCAAATTTTGGTCCCAGGAAGCTAGTAGACAGTCAATAAGGAACGGAGCGAGGCCCAAGCCTATACATGCATATACGTGAGAGCAATAAAGCCTTTTAGTCGCAAGTCAGCGTGTTTGTCTCTTTCTTAGTCCCGTTCTTCGTGCGCTGAGCCTTCAGTTTGAATCATGTACCGACCAGCCCAGACAAATACCTTATTGCAATACATTTGCTTCCTGACCCACTGTGCTCTCTTCCCCTCGCTTAACTTTACACCTATTATTTTCCACTCCGTCGCTCGCTGCATTGTCCTCAATTTAAGTTGAACACTTTTCGTTCGCCTCCACGTTTCTGCCCCATAGGTGAGTACCGGCTAGATACAGCTGTTATATCTTACCGGCACAACCTTCAAGCAATTAAAAGAAGCTCGAATCCCTAGCATGCGTCTGAATTACGTGCGACAAGAGACAAGGCCAACGACGCACGGAGGCAGAATGATGATTGGACATTCGCTTCCAAAGACGATTATTCTCCGTCCTGCCTTTATAATATTCGCTTCAAATACGCACCAAGAGAGCGCGTCACATGTTTGACTGCTCATTTCTGGATAGTAGTTCTCACGTCACGTAACACTAGTTGCTGACTAGATTCGAAAGTATATTGCAGGAAAAAAATTATTTGCTCGCCGCTCCTTTACAACACTGCCATGGTGTCGCGGGAACGCTCAAGTTTCAGGCGCTCGGAAATTCATGCGTTGTTTTTTTAGAAGTTACGGGCATGCAGTCCACAAATAGCCTAAACATTTAGATGATGTTTAAAGCAGTAGGTGTGACTTTACCCGCAAGGCGAGGATTAGAACTAGGTCTCTGAGCCTGGCACTACAGGCGTAGCTTGAGTCCCGGCTTGAAATTCAGAAAGCTTGCAACAGCTACATAGCATTGTGGGCGAGTTGGTCTGCATCTTGAAAGAACGAAACAGCGCAGCTAAAACGAACGACAATGAAAAGGAAATACACGACAAGCTCTGAACTTACAACTGGCTGTTTAATTGAAAAAATGCGGTCAAATATCATGCTGCCGCAGGACAGGCTTATAGCATTTTAAAAAAAAAACTGAAGAAAACCTTAAAATGATAACTAATCTGCTTATTTTAAACACCTACGGGCGTTCTTCTCATTTCCAATAGTCCTATCTCGCGCTTGGAAGTGCTGCCAACTGACGAGTCTGCTTCTTGGAAGATATTATATTCCTCCCCTATTTTCCACAAAAGTTGGTCTTTGTACCAATACAACAAAAGAGTGTTGTCGAAATATGGAATGCACCGGCAGGTTTTCCAATGTGCGACCAGTTTCGACGAACAGGAGCCTCCCAACGAATTTTCGTGTTCTGACAGGCGCTCGTTTAGACACCTGCCTGTTTGGCCCACGTAGAAATGGCCACACGAGAACGGGATCCGATATACCACGCCGACCTTACACCGCACGTATGTAGTGCCGTGACGCATAACATATCCTTCTGCCTCATTATCTATCCTGCGTTTCAATGCAGCACGAATCTTGCTCAGTTTGTTTGGCGTAGAAAACAATACCTTGCCACCGAATTTCTCCGCTATCTTCTTCCATCGATGCTATAGCTTATGAACATAAGAACTACTGCCACTTTGTTGTTGTTGTTGTTGCCTCAAATACGATGGCACATACCCACGGTGGGGGATTGGCGAGGGTTTGGTGCAGATTCAGACAGGGAAAATCTCATCCAGGTTTGTCTCAAGCGGCTCATAAATATAGAGGAATCTGAGAGAAAAAAATCGGAATGAAAATCGAGGAAACAAAGCGGTGTGGGTGGAATAACTAAATCTTAAAGAATTAATCGGAAATAAAATAATTTTGAGCGGAAAGTAAAGGCATCGAGAAGTTAACACAAAAATCTGACTCACCGGCCTAATGGCATGCCCTTTGACGGTTGCACCGAAGGAGAGGAGGACGGGAAGAGTAAACGGCAGCCCTAATAGAGCTAGAGGATTTTGCAAAAACTGAATTCTCTGCCGTGCAAACCGCCGGCAGGGGAGGACGAAATGATCTATCGTTTCAACGTCCCAGCATGACGCACATAGACTCGACGGCGTGAACCCAGAACGACATAAATATAGATTAAGGCGAGGAATCCTGCAGCGCAACAGCATCATGTAAACCTCACATTGTCTTGATGCGCAAGAACGTATGTTCCATGGGAATTTTAAATGTTCCAAAACCCCTGTACCAAGGATGGGCGCATGGCTAATGTAATGATGTATTTGGTAACGTTCATAACGGGACGTGGTCATCAGAATTAGTTTCGGAACGACATGGGCAACAGGCCTATTGATGGCTGATTTCGCTAGGAAATCGGCCATCGAATTTGAAGTAATGCCACAGTGCCCTGGGATCCACTGAAGACGCACCTCTTGGACATGACGTGGCACAAAGTGCATTAGGTACTAGTTGCCGAACTTTCTAGTGCAGCCAATACTGAGAGACAGTCCGAGATAATGATAACTTGAGAAATCTTGAGGGGAACTATTTGAAGGGTCAAACTAATAGCGAGAAATTCAGCAGCAAAAATTGGTGTATCATCAGTGCCCCGGATCGAATAACTCCAATCTAGTGTGCGGGAATAAACACCCACTGCTGCCTTTTCGCCTTGTGGAGAGGCATCAGCGAAAATTGCAGCATGGCTCGAATACTGAAACAGATATTCCTCCACTTCGCCACTTTGTTCTTTTTGCATGTGCAATCTTCAAATACTTTCTTCTTCTGTACCTTAATTCTCTGAAATAGCGTGTTGCAAGTAGACAGCAGCGCGTCTTCCCGAAATCCAGCCGCTCTGCATCGAGACCACTGCGCTTCGAAGCTTGAGCTGACCTCGTGTTCAGGACTTCTTAATTGTCGCTCCAAGGCAAGCCAAGGCGATCCCGTTTTTAGCAAGCTTAGAATAGTTGCAGTAAAAATCAAAGAGTGGTTTTTGAGTTCTTGGTGCGTAGCGCCAACACGCATGGTTACGTTGAAACTTGAAGTTCAGAGCCAGAAACTGCACACTGTTTCCATTGGACATCTCATAAGTCAACTTCAGTTCAGACGACTTGCTTGAAAATACTGTCATTCTTCGTTAGAAAACCGTCGCAAGTTATGCGTTTTTTTATAGACGACAAAAGACAAGGCCAACGAAGACGAAGAGAGAACGGTTGAGAATTGCAAATTGGTTTTTGGGGCAAGGCAATGGCGCAGTACCTGTCTCTCATAGCGACGGACACCTGAACCGCGCCGTAAGGGAAGGGATAAAGGAGGGGCTCAGAGAAGCGCCCCCCCCCCCTCCCCTGAGTATGTGCCATCGCTTCAGAGCCAAAAATAACGACTTTAAGCGGCAAGTAACCTACACCGTAATTTTAAGCCGATTTAACTTTACGAGAATTTTGGCTGCCAAGTTAAGCCAGCTCATAAGTGACAGTGTTGGACTGGATTAATTCTTAGCCAAATTTTCCAAGCATCGTTCTGCCTTCATTGCAATTGGCCTTGTCTTTCGTCGTGCGTGATGTTATGGATGGTGGGGTTTTTTCCGGAGGCCCCTTCTTAAATAAATAGATGAGCCCTAAAGTGAATGCCACAGCCCTATAAAAGTGGATCACATTCCTTGAGTGATTTCACTAAAGACACAAATGAGTGTTCTGAAGAAGGTTGTGTTACATAAAACGTCATGCTTTATTTACAGGACTACACACTCAGATGGGTCGCGAAATAAAAAAAAATGAAATCTTGAACGGTACGAAGGTGACCACACTCCATTCAGCTGCCGTGCAGCCTTCAAACATAGAGCACAGAGATAGTAAAATGATCTGAGTGCAGCGACTGGAAACGAAACGTGGGCAGACTGTAAAAGGATCACACTCACGGACAAGCAATAATGTACCATCAACGTCAAAAGAAATGCGGACAAGATGACGCGAGCGTTAAAACACCGTATTATTAGGTGATCGATAGGAAATTAAAACCAGATTTGTTATCACTAAAAAGGAATTGTTATCGGGCGTTATAAGTGAAAATCAACTGCGCTTCTTTTCGGCTTCCTTGAACTATGAACCCTTCATGCTTTGTGCGATTCAATTTTCTGCTCTCGTTTTATTTGACGCTGACAGAAGGAAATGTAGGCGAAAACACAAGAAGTCTAAAGGACACTGTTTAAAGGGCGAAAAGCTTAACAGCTGAGAGCGATAGCCTAAACGTTTACAAATTTTACTCAGGTACGTCACGTCCTTGAGCATATGCGCGTTTCATTGCAGCAAAGTGAAGCGTCGATGACAGCGAACGCCAAAGCATCACGGTCAGACCGCTAGATATAAATCCGTTTGCAGTGGGCCCTTTTAAATCGACTACATTAAACGCTACAAATTTAGGGCAGCTGCAGCGTCTAATACATCCATGTAGAACTACCGTCCACAAAAGAATCCGCGAGTAATAACTTATTGAGCCCATTCAGATAAAACTGTTGCGTTAATGCAAGGCAAGAACCGAAACGCGCAGAAAGGGGAACGGACAGAAAGCTTTACGGAATGCGACGGGCGTCCTCAAACAAACAAACCTCCCCTTCAGGGTTAAGTGCCAGAGCGACGCAGCGAGATATCGGTGGTGAAGGGGCGCGTCCCCCCGTGCTGTGCACAGACGCACCATTGTCGGACCGTCCGAGAAGACGCAGTTCTCAGCGTGCGCTCCCCGCCTTGCTGTCAGCACGAGTTGAACCACGACCAGAACAAGAAAATGCGAGAATGTTTGACACAGATAACCCGCGTTGTTCATAGGCAGTCGCAAAAAAAAAAAATTACCAATGATTTAGCGTTATTGGGCCAGATGCAAATCAAGTGTGCTAGCACTTAGGCTTTCACATTGGCTCCGGTGTTGAGATTCATAGAACGCGAATGAAAATTGATGAAGACGATGTCACCCAAAAAGCCCACCGCGAGAGAGTGGCAGTTAAACACGCCTTATGGTCGGTTGCGGCGATGGCGTAGTGCGCTGCTGTCCATGGAGACCCCCGAGGTGGAATGAACAACCATCTCGCCGCACGTTTCATGGTGAAAAGCAGGCTGCTCTTTCCAAGGGTGTTTTAGAAATTCAATGCAGAAGCGATACATACAATGACGCACCAGGTATTCTTGATGCTTTTTTTGCTACTATATGCGGCTCTTTCGGGGCAGTAGTAACCAGATCAGTGGGCCAGATTTTAGCTACTTCAAATAAGCGTCCCCTCAATTTGAAGGTGAGTAGCGTGCAGTCATTGAGGAGCCTATCATTTAACCGAGGTCAGAACGGCCATTTCTGCTCTATGGGTGTGGGGTTGACTTGGGGAGATAAGTAGGTTCTCCCCACTCAATCGCGGCTGACACGGTTCAAGCCACCCGAACCCCACCCCGTGATCGCGTACGCTACCGAGCGCTCGCCGACCACGGCGGGCCTTGCTCTGGGGGAACAAAGGAACGACACATTGGCTGACACAAACAGGCATTTATTGCTACAGCAACAATAACGCCAGCTAGCAACAAGGCACGCTAATGAATCGAGGTCGTCCGATTCACCAGCAAGGCTCCGAGCGAATGTTCGCCCGCGCTAGGGCAAGGGATATAAACTCCGCAGGCCGGACGGGACGAGTACGGGAGCCTGTCTCCCCGTCGCTTCCTCGCCCCGCCGGCGAAGAGCGGAGCCGCGAGCGACGCGTCCGCTCGCGGCGATTATCCCAGCCGAAGAGACCCCATCTCCCGCGGGCGGGCTTCAGCAGTCTCCCGCGCAGCGACGCTGGCGCCCTCTCTAGCCAGTTAATGTAACTGACAAGGGAACGTGTTCATCCTCGGGGTGACTCTGCTGCTGCACGGTGCCTCGCGGGAAAGCAAACTCAGGGGGCTGCAGGGCAGGTCCCCACATCCCCCCAACCTTAAATAGACCCAGTCTCCTGGGTCTTCATGTCCTTGAGGCACGTCTTGCAGCGGAGGTCACGCCGACTTCCGCGGTATTCCGAAGGCGGCGTGAAGGTCTCCGCTGGGACGACTGAAGAGAAAAGTATACAACAGCTGTATCGTACCGGCACTCACCTATGGCTATGGGGGAGAAACGTGGAGGTTAACAAAAATAGTTCAGCTTAAGTTAAGGACAACACAGTGATCTATGGAAGGAAACGGGATAGGTGTAACATTAGGAGACCGGAAGCGAGCTGAGCGGCTTAGGGAGCAAACGCGGGTTAATGACTTCCTAGTCGAAATAAGGAGGAAATGGGCCTGGACAGGGCATGTACTGCGATGGCAAGATAACCGCTGGTCCTTAAGGGTAACGGAGTGGATTCCAAGAGAAGGCGAGCGTAGCAGGGGTCTGCAGAAAGTTAGGTGGGCGCATGAGATTAAGGAGCTTGCTGAGATACGATGGCCGCAGCTGATAAAATACAACGTTAATTGGAGAGACATGGGAGAAACCTTTGCCCTGCAGTGGGCGTTGTCAGGATCATGATGATGATTATGATGAGGATGCTCCGCATAGACTGCAGATGTACGGTCGCGAGTAAAAAAGATTAGCACTAGTGACGTGCTACCAGAGCGGCAGATGGCAATGCTCGGCGCTGCGGTTACGAACTCGCCGCTTACAGAAGTTCTAGGTGTTTTCGCAAAATACGGCGCAGCGTTAGACATGTGATGCGATTTTCGCCGCTGTGGTTTCGTCATAGTGCTTGTCTTTTTTACACGTGACCTGTGCACAGTGGTATATCTCCAGTATATTTCGTGCGAGCAGGCCAACAGCCGTCACCATATTTTTTTTATTTGTTCTTCCTCACACCCTTCCGTCAATATTGGGCATTTCACTTCGAGCTACTGTTCGAGAAACGTTTCCTTTTATTTCAGCGGAGTTAACTTATCTATAACATGTGGTGTTTCTGGGGAGAAAAACATTTACAAAACACTTGCAGCGCATTTACACTACCGCGTAATGGTGCAGCGCAGTCTTCCCACTAGAATGATTGTGAGGTTTGTGTGGGCGCGAACATTCCGCGTCATGACTCGCTGCGAAGCTGCTCAACAGAGACGACGCTGAGTAGGCAACCTGCGATGTACTTACTACGATCACCGTACGTGGAAGCAAATAAAATGACGTTGTTGTGTGCGCGTACGTGACTATTTTAGGTAATGTGCTAAAATTGAGGCACAAAAAAGCATGACGTCATAATAGGGTTATGTGGCACGGATTTTGAATGCTGTTTTTTTTTCTAGATGCCAAAAGACAAAACCAACGATGACGAAGACAAAACGGTGCTCGACCAAGTTGTCAAATAATTGGCACCGTAACCCTTCAGCCGATTTAACTTCACATAAATTTTCACTGTCAAGTTAATTCAACTCACGTGTGACGGTGTTGAACTGGGTTAATTCTTAGCCCACTTGTTCAAGCATTGTTCTGCCTCCGTCGTCGCTGGCCTTGTCTTTCGTCGCTCGTCATGTAAATGCATGCTGTAGCTTGTTTCTGCAGCGCCTCCATAAATGAATGGAGCCTTAAAGTGAATGCTACAGGCCTATGAAACTGAATCACGCGGCTAGTGGAAACAAATGGGTGATACCAACGGAAGTTGTGTTGCGTCCAAAGCCGTGCTTCATTAACTCGCAGACACGCAGATGCGTCGCGACATAAAAGAAATTAAATCTTGAACGGGACGAAGGTGAGCACCCTCCAATCAGCTGCCGTGGAGTCTTCAAACGCGTAGACCCTGGCGAGAGTTAAACAACCTGAGGGCAATGTCTGCAAACGAAACGTGGTCAGACTATAAAAGGCTCACACTCACAGACAAGCAATGCATGTACCACCTACGTCAAAAGAAACGCGAACAGAATAACTGAAACGCGAACGCGAAAAGCAGAGGTACTATAATTCCTGGACAAGGAATTAAAACAGGGTTCGTTAGCACTTAAAAAGAGCTTTTATCGTGTTTTAGACGTCAAAATCAACATCTCTACTGTTCAGTTTCTTTCAATCAAGAGCTCGACATGTTTTGAACGATTCAGTTGTTTTCTTATCGTTTCATCTAACGCTGAGAGAAGTAAATTAATGCAAGCGAAAACGCCAAAAGTTCCAGGGGCACTGAGGATTAGTTTTTGCCTGAAAGCGATAGCCTAAACGTCTACAAATCATACTGAGGCTCATCACACGCTTATGCAGTAAACGTCTACAAATCATACTCAGGGTCATCACACGCTTATGCAGTATGCGCGTTTCACTGCACAACCGATTCTAGCTCCGGTGACAGCGAGCACCTGGGCACGACGGACAGACCAGCAAATATAACTCCGTATATAGTAAGCCCTTTTAAAACGAACAAATTGAACGCTACAAATTTAAAGCGACTTCATAATTTGATGTATTCATGAAAAACTGCCAGACATTAAGATCTGCCAATAAAAACTGCTTGAGCGCAGCATCTAACGCTGATGTGTTAATGCGACGCAGCGGCCGAAACGCGCGGCAAAGGGAACGAATGGAAGACTTTACGAAATGCGACGATTGTCCTTAGAGCAAAAACTTAGAGAGCACCTAATTACCATTAGTTGTGACAATGTGATAGCATAAGAACTGCCTTGTGAGCGCCAAACATCACACCACGTGCGCCATGACACGTGTCAACCAGTAATTACGCGACACATATCATATATCACCACTTGTAATGACGTCATGCCACGTGTCATGACATCACCTATGTCATTATGACGTCAAAATGACATTACATCATGAATTATCATCGTCATTTATTAATTTGTTAATTGCGTGTCAGTCATAATTATGGCTACACTAATGATATATCTGACGCAAAGAGTAATTACTGGTCATGAGACTCATGCACACCAAACACCACCCATTATCGAATGAGTCATGAATAGCCACGACATGTCATGACTGTCATAAACCATGTGTCATGTGCCATGCGAGGTCCTACAGCTTTAGTGCAACCACATAATCTATGATCGCCACAGACACAGGACACGCGTCGACAGGACGGCACCGGTGACCAGACGACACCGGCTTTCAGCTCCAACGAGGCTCTAATGCTACTGCGTAAAAAACCTCCCCTTCAGGGTTAAATGCCAAAGCGACGCAGCGGAACACCGTGTTGGTCGTGCAGGTGTCCATCCACAGAACACGCCGCCCCTTGCCGCGACGTCTCCAAGGGGCCAAGTGCTGACGCCGCATCGTCGGAGTGTCCGAGAAGGCACTCACACAGCATTCTCATTGTGTGTGTGTTCATACCCTTCGCCTTGCGTCCCTACGAGCTTTACAGCGATCAACACAACGAAATGAGAAAATGTTTAACCAGCGCCTCCTCTATTTTAAAATGAAGAAGGCGCTGGTTTGACACAGATAACTGAATTGCGCAGACACCTGCAAAAAGCAACACGACTATAGTGTAATGCCGTGTTTCAATCGGCTATCCGGAGCAAGTTTGAAACCGAAGACCAAGTTTCAACGGGCGGTCGTGATTGACATCTTTAGTTCTGGTTGGACCGCGGCGGATATCTTGCTCCTTCGTGGATTCAGAGAGCTACTTCGGATCGCCGATTGCAATATGGCATAAGCTAAACTTCCTCCGCTGCCTCTCCTCACGCAAAATGGTTTTCGCATAGATTTTGTTTCACGCGCTAAGCGGGCTGCCGGATCTACAAGACTGGTCGAGGGCGCTAGAAACAAATTAAATTATTACAAAAAGCAAATATGACGGGCAAATTTTAAACAAAAAAATCTAAGCTAGATTCATTTATGCGCTTTATTGCAATATTTTACTTTTGTATTTTAAGTTATAAATTATTTCTTTTCAGTAGTAGTTTGTCCCGGTACCAGCACAAATTTGGCGTTCTTTCAATATGGAGAGGTTATACAGGGTGTTTCACGTAACTAGAACCCAGGATTTGAAAAAGTTTTGACCTGAAGCTGGGTGAAACTAACGATATACTGTCTTTCATAGTGTGGAGCACCTTGGAGTATATTTTAAATTCGGTTTAATTCGTTCATTACCTCAGAATAATTATGCAATATTTTCTCTTTAGGGTCAAGTGCGTTTCGTTACGTTGTAAAGGGAGGGGGTTCAAAAACAACCGGTCCAGTTTTTGTAGCAACGCATCTCTTTCGTGGGGCTTTTTTCCAGCAGTTATTCTTGCCCGCGAGGTATGAAAAAGACGGAAAAACGCGATTGCACCCTAGCGCCTAAGCGCGGCCAAACGCGTTTTGAATGAACAATGCCTGCGCGCTCACCGTCTCGAAGTGGACAGCGCTGTGAGCATAGTCTTGAAAGTATGTCAGCACATTCTTCCGGAACGTGGAAAGCGCGCGCCGTGAGCTGCGATAAGTGATACGCAGGACATTGACAGCCAGTTCAGACGAAGGTTTTATTGAGCCATCACTTAGACAAAACAAGGGAGGGAAAACAGTCAGGTCGCGTAGTTCTAGGTGGCCTCCTTTTTCTTTGTGTCATTGTGCGGTCCGTCGACAGGGTTAATTGGAAAGATAAGGGAGAGGCCCTTGTCCTGCAGTGGGATAGTCAGGCTGATCTTATGATGGCTATAAGACAGCGCGCTCGTTTCGTTCATTCAAAACACGTTTGACAGAATTACATTATAGTAGCGCATATGTGCAATCTCGTTTTTTTCTTCATGTTTCGCGAGCTTTCTTTAAATGCCGGAAAAAAGGACCAAGCACGAGGTACACTGCCACAAAAAAAAAACGGGATCGGTTGATTTTGAACCCCCTCTACAACTTAACGAAACTCACTGGCTCTAATGTGAGTAATAAATACTTTGCATAATTCATCTTCGTTATTTCCCTAATTAAGCGGAATATGAAAAATAGTCTGAGGAGTGCCACATGACGGCAAATAATGTGTCATTGGTTTCACTCAGCTGTGGTTTCCCGCCTTTTTTAAATCATTGCTTCAAGTTGCTTGAAAGACCTTAAGTAACCTCATTGTTGCAACCACTCCGTCAAACTGATTTTGCTGGTAATATTTTGGCCACGCAGTCCATCCCTTCTTATGCGACCAAGTACATGGACCTTGGGCCACTCACGGGCGCCGGGAACAGCGTCAAGGCGAGGGTAAGGGAGTGACCGCGAGGGACAAAGCTGCTAAATCGTCGGATGTCATTTCCTGCGGACGCAAAAGAAGCAGAATTCCGAGGCGTTGTCACTATCAGCTTTTGGTGTCGTTGAACTGTCGGTGTCGCTCACAAGGAGAGGTCACATGCATGCGACGGACAAAAAAAGGCGTGTAATGGAGTCTGCACGGTCGTCGCGACCACCGGAGACGGGGCAAACAACAGCCACAAATGGCAGTTGAGGGCTAAAGGTCGGAGTAGTCTGAACTGTGTGTGTGCGTGTGTGCGCGTGTGTGTGTGCGCGCGTGTGTGTGCGCGCGTGTGTGTGTGTGTGTGTGTGCGCGCGTGCGTGTGTGTGTGTGCGTGCGTGCGTGTGTGTGTGTGTGTGTGTGTGTGTGTGTGTGTGTGTGTGTGTGTGTGTGTGTGTGTGTGTGTGTGTGTGTGTGTGTGTGTGTGTGTGTGTGTGTGTGTGTGTGTGTGTGTGTGTGTGTGCGTGCGTGCGTGTGTGTGTGTGTGTGCGTGCGTGCGTGCGTGCGTGCGTGCGTGCGTGTGTGTGTGTGTGGGGGGGGGGGGAGCGCATTTACTCCTCTGCATTTCGGAAGGTTCAGGACAAGTATACTTGTGCGCCCGCCATCGGCACCACAGTCCCCCAGCTCTCCAGTGTATCGTCAGCGCGGATATTCCAAGTTTTTCGGAAGTTTCGGAATGAAAGAAACTGTGTTCCCGCTGTGTTTTAAAATTCCGTGGCGCTGGCAGCCAAGGGAATGAAATGGCAACTCATGATGTATGCGGCAGAGCCATGTCTAAATTTCGGAAATAGTTTTTCCGCTAA